>NC_079198.1:9423542-9723542 GCF_029499605.1 Hyla sarda | reverse complement strand
CGGGCTCTGGTGAAAACCAGTAGTGACTTAGAACCGGTCCACTAGCACGGTCCACGCCAATCCCTCTCTGGCACAGAGGATCCACCTCCTGCCAGCCGGCATCGTGACAGTAGATCCGGCCATGGATCCCGCTGAAGATCCTACACTGGTCGCCCAGCTAGCCCTAAAGATCGCCCAACGAGATCACCAGCTGGCATACTTGACCTCCGTGACACTGCATCTTCAGTCACAGATACAGCAGCTTCAGTCACAATTTCAGTCACAGCTACAGCTGCAACAACCATCTCCTCCGCCGGCTCCTGCAACTCCTCCGCAGCAACCGGTCGCTCCTAACCCCTGCTTGTCCCTGCCGGACAAATTTGATGGGGACTCTAGACTCTGCCGTGGTCTCCTTTCTGGAAAGGCCATGGATCCCGCTGAAGTTCCTACACTGGTCGCCCAGCTAGCCCTAAAGATCGCCCAACGAGATCAACAGCTGGCATACTTGACCTCCGTGACACTGCATCTTCAGTCACAGACACAGCAGTTGCAGCCGCAGATACAGCAACTTCAGTCACAGCTACAGCCGCAACAACCATCTCCTCCGCCGGCTCCTGCAACTCCTCCGCAGCAACCGGCCGCTCCTAACCCCTGCTTGTCCCTGCCGGACAAATTTGATGGGGACCGCAATGATCCTGCCACAGCCACAGTCCAGTCCTTCTTCGCTGAGGCCCGTGGTGTCTTCGAGGAGCCTGCCCGAGCTTCTTCTGCCGAGACTGCCCTGCTGAACCTGGCCCAGGGTGTTTCTTCCGTTGGCGAGTACGCCATTCAGTTCCGTGCTCTTGCTTCCGAGTTGTCCTGGAATAGTGAGGTTCTCTGCGCGACCTTTAAAAAAGGCCTATCCAGCAACATTAAAGATGTTCTGGCCGCACGAGAAACTCCTGCTAACCGACATGAACTCATTCATCTTGCCACTCGCATTGACATGCGTTCTTCCGGATGGCGTCTGGAGCTCCGCCTGGATATGGACTTTGTTCGCACGAGGCGTTTTTTCTCCCCGGCTCCTCTCTCCTCTGGTCCTCTGCAATCCGTTCCTGTGCATCCCGCCGCGGAGGCTATGCAAGTTGACCGGTCTCGCTTGACACCTCTAGAGAGGACACGACGCCGCATGGAGAATCTTTGCCTGTACTATGCCGGTACCGAACACTTCCTGAAGGATTGTCCTATCCGTCCTCCCCGCCTGGAAAGACGTACGCTGACTCCGCACAAAGGTGACACAGTTCTTGATGTCAACTCTGCTTCTCCACGCCTTACTGTGCCTGTGCGGATATCTGCCTCTACCTTCTCCTTCTCTACTATGGCCTTCTTGGATTCCGGATCTGCAGGAAATTTTTTTTTGGCCTCTCTTATCTACAGGTTCAACATTCCTGTGACCAGTCTCGCCAGACCCCTCTACATCAATTGTGTTTACAATGAAAGATTGGACTGTGCCGTGCGTTACCGCACGGAACCCCTCCTAATGTGCCTCGGATCTCATCACGGAATAATTGAGTTTTTTTTCCTCAGGTTCTTTGGCCCCAAGAAGAGGGGGAGACCCAAGGGGGGGGGTACTGTTACGCCGAGCGCTCCGGGTCCCCGTTCCTCCCCGGAGCGCTCGTCTCATCCTCCTTGCTGCAGCGCCCCGGTCAGATCCACTCCAGCCGGGATGCGATTCGCGATGCGGGTGGCGCCCGCTCGCGATGCGCACCCCGGTCCCCGTACCTGACTCGCTCTCCGTCGGTCCTGTCCCGGCGCGCGCGGCCCCGCTCCCTAGGGCGCGCGCGCGCCGGGTCTCTGCAATTTAAAGGGCCAGTGCACCAATGTTGGTGCCTGGCCCAATCTTCCCAATTAGCTTAATTAGTTTCCACCTGTGCACTCCCTACTTATACCTCACTTCCCTTGCACTCCCTTGCCGGATCTTGTTGCCCTTGTGCCTAGTGAAAGCGTTCCCTTGTTTGTTCCTAGCCCGTGTTCCTGACCTTCTGCCGTTGCCCCTGACTACGATCCTTGCTGCCTGCCCCGACCTTCTGCTACGTCCGACCTTGCTTCTGTCTACTCCCTTGTACCGCGCCTATCTTCAGCAGCCAGAGAGGTTGAGCCGTTGCTAGTGGATACGACCTGGTCACTACCGCCGCAGCAAGACCATCCCGCTTTGCGGCGGGCTCTGGTGAAAACCAGTAGTGACTTAGAACCGGTCCACTAGCACGGTCCACGCCAATCCCTCTCTGGCACAGAGGATCCACCTCCTGCCAGCCGGCATCGTGACAGGGGCGTGACGGCCGTCAAGCCCCCTCCCATAGACTTGCATTGAGGGGCCGTGACGGTGACGTCCTAAGCCTCCGGTGCTGCACCCAACGCTCTAAACGAATGCTGTGAGCAGCAGGGAGAACATGGGGGTCCCCAGCAGCGGGACCCCCGGGATCAGACCTCTTATCTCCTATCCTTTGGATACGGTATAAGATGTCTAGTACCCCTTTAAGGGGAAACCTAGGGTGAGTTCCCACACTTTTTTCCCAGGACTTGACCCCTGATTGCAACTGTAATGTCCCAATATGGGATGTTGCCGTACTGTACTTCTGTCCTGTCAGGCAGAGTCCCTGCGTGTCCTTGGGGCTCCCCTGCAGCAAACCCTATAGTATTTATAGGTTATGTGTAGTCATGTATTATAAGTGTAATATGCCTTTATATCTGTACCACATGATTGTATTGTTACCCAGAGAACCCCAGTGACAAGGTGACCTCCCAAGTGACCTATGGGCTCCTTGCACAGCCCCCCCCCCCTAAATAATATGGGGAGGGGCTGTAATCTCTCTCTTTTCCATGCTCTTGAGTTCCTGCTGAGGTCCGGTGCAGTCAAGTGTTCCGGTGCCTGTGTCCGTCCATTGGAGGCCTCGGTCCTGAGTAAGTCATCTCAATTGTCTGTCACCATCTCAAGTCAAGTCACCTATAGTCAGAGTGGCCTGCATCATAGTCTGTCAAGTCACTGCAAGTCCCATCAAGCCTGCGAGGTCCCGTGTGTGCAGTGTTATAGGTCCCTATGGGATAATAATGATCAGTATAAGAGATCAGTGTGTGCAGTGTTATAGTCTCCTATGGGATAATAATGATCAGTATAAGAGATCAGTGTGTGCAGTGTTATAGTCTCCTATGGGATAATAATGATCAGTATAAGAGATCAGTGTGTGCAGTGTTATAGGTCCCTATGGGATAATAATGATCAGTATAAGAGATCAGTGTGTGCAGTGTTATAGGTCCCTATGGGTTAATAATGATCAGTATAAGAGATCAGTGTGTGCAGTGTTATAGGTCCCTATGGGATAATAATGATCAGTATAAGAGATCAGTGTGTGCAGTGTTATAGGTCCCTATGGGATAATAATGATCAGTATAAGAGATCAGTGTGTGCAGTGTTATAGGTCCCTATGGGATAATAATGATCAGTATAAGAGATCAGTGTGTGCAGTGTTATAGGTCCCTATGGGTTAATAATGATCAGTATAAGAGATCAGTGTGTGCAGTGTTATAGGTTCCTATGGGATAATAATGATCAGTTTAAGAGATCAGTGTGTGCAGTGTTATAGGTCCCTATGGGAGATATAACATTGCAAAAAAAAAGCTTAAAAAAAAGTGTTAATAAATGGGATTTAACCCCTTCCCTTATAATATTCAGAATCCCCCCCCTTTTCCCATAAAAAAAACAATGTAAATAAAAATAAATATAAACATATGTGGTATCACCGCGTGCATAAATGTCCAAACTATAAAAATATATCATTAATTAAACCGCACGGTCAATGGCGTGCGCGCAAAAAAATTCCAAAATAGCATATTTTTGGTCACTTTTTATACCAGTAAAAAATTTATAAAAAGCGATCAAAAAGTCCTATCAAAACAAAAATGGTACCGATAAAAACTTCAGATCACAGCGCACAAAATGAGCCCTCATACCGGCCCATATGCAGAAAAATAAAAAAGTTATAGGGGTCAGAAGATGACATTTTTAAACGTATACATTTTCCTGCATGTAGTTATGATTTTTTCCAGAAATACAACAAAATCAAACCTATATAAGTAGGGGATCATTTTAACCGTATGGACCTACAGAATAAAGATAAGGTGTCATTATGATTTTGACTTTAATGCATTATTTTTTTTCAATGTTTTATTGCTTTAGATCAGTGGTCTCAAACTGTGGCCCTTCAGATGTTGCAAAACTTCGACTCCCAGCATGGGGATACAAAAATACAAAATACAAGTATTTATTCTTAGTTTAATAAATAAATAAATACATAATAAATAAATAAATACAATTAATAATCAATACAATAAATAAATAAAATAAATAAATACAATAAATAAATAAATACAATAAATAACATAAATAAATAAATACAATAAATAAATAAATAAAATTAAATAAAAATAAATGAATAAAAAATTACAGTACCTGCCAAAAACCCAATGGCAATGGCAGCCCCTCTATCAATATTATTATTAGGCGATGCCTGACCGGTCACGTACGGCAGAAATTGAATTTCCCTGGAAAAGAAAACCATCTTGTTAATAGATGACAGTGTGGACGTTATAAAATGATTGTGGTAAAAAATACTGTGGTATATACAGAACGTGATAAACCCTGTGTGCACAGTAAACACCAGGCAGGAACAATGCGCCATTATCAGTAAGCAAATGAGAGTACCAGGCGGCCAATCAGACTCAACCCTCCATTCAGTACGACAGGGCAACTTTTGGACCCAAACGTCTATCTCAGGCCTTTCAGTGTGGCTGAGAAACGCAGGGGTGTTTAACCAATCAGGTGGTAAAATGACTTCTCAAATCTGATTGGCTAGTAAGTGCAACACCCCCGCTGTGTACTAGGTATCATCCAAAGACCCAGAGTGACTGCCCTATTGATGGAGAACCACATCTCCTTATAGATAGACCTCATGGGTGGTGGAGTTATCCATGATCTTTGGTTGCAGATGAATTATTACATCATCTCTTCACCTCTTACATTTCCTGACGTCCATCAGTGCAGTGTGAACAGGAGTTTATTGAAGCATCAATGTATAAACAAGGAAAAGCAACGTGTTCAGAGGAAAAACAAAGTCTGAACAGGAGGTGAGTCTAACATGGAGGCTACTAGGATGGCAGTGGCCAGAGTGGTGCATGGAGGCCAAGGGCGATGAACTCCAGGCCGTGGTCTGCAGGAGGGATGAGTGAAAGACAGATATCTATCTGTCTATCTCATATCTATCTATCTCATATCTATCTATCTATCTATCTCATATCTATCTATCTATCTCATATCCATCTCATATCTATCTATCTATTTAATATCTATCTATCTCATATCTATCTATCTATCGATCTCATATCTATCTATCTATCTTTCTATCTCATATCTATCTATCTATCTATCTATCTATCTCATATCTATCTATCTATCTATCTATCTCATATCTATCTATCTGTCTCATATCTATCTATCTATCTATCTATCTATCTATCTCATCTCTATCTATCTATCTATCTATCTATCTCATATCTATCTATCTATCTCATATCTATTATCTATCTATTAATCTCATATCTATCTATCTATCTATCTATCTATCTCATATCTATCTATCTCCTATCTATCTATCTATCTATCTATCTATCTATCTATCTATCTATCTATCTATCTCCTATCTATCTCCTATCTATCTATCTATCTATCTATCTACCTACCTACCTACCTACCTATCTGCTGGGAATTGTAGTTTTGCAATACCCGGAAGCACCCTGGTTGGAAACACTGCCCCAGAGCCATCACTTGTAGCCACTCAGTGCACGTCCAGGCCGGTAACATGGTGGCCTTCTGTCATGAGCAGATATTTTACAATGTCATCCATCATACAGCTATAAGATATTCACCTAGGTGCCATAGAGTGCCACCAAAGATGCCACCTTGCCTACCAATACCATTCGCAGCAGAGATCTGTAGCTGTGTTCATCCTGTAGCTCCTGCTTCACCAGTCAAACTGCAGCACCACAGAAGACGTGACAGTGACGATCCACATGCAGACAATGAAGACCTGTGCAGGGTCTCCTATAAAAATCATTGCCAGACACAGAACCAAAAGACTTGGAGTCACAATATACGGATACAGACGGGGCCATGAGATCATTGTTCACCTCTGACAATAGAATACGACCCAGGATTTGGAATGACAAATCGTCTGCAGGCTCCAGGAGCGTCTAGTGTCTGTCAGGAGGGGCAGTAATGGGCACAATCCACCATATTATGACCGACCCCGACAAGCAGATGACAGGTAAAATGTATGAGCAAAGTGCAATGAAATTCCTCTAGACGGGGACCATTTATTGTTCTTCATGTGAGGAGACCGGAGGTTCTCGTGGTGACGTCACCGGCTCCACTTTTATAGTTGGTCGTCAACATCTCTCAAAATAATTTGTCATACGATTTAATAAATAAAATCTAAATGAAATGTTGAATGACTCCTCAGAAACATTTTTTTTTTGTATTGCACTTACATAGTTACTTCATGCCTTAGTCACAGCCAGAGCTGCGTTCAGAATTCTGCCCATCTAGTTCTGCCTGTTGAGATGTGAAAATAAAGCTTGAAGTGGTGATTGGTCACTTATGAATTGAGTAGTATGATCTACCATGGGAGTTCTGATAAGAATTAAACTTTAAAAGGGGCACTCCGGACACACTTTTTCCCTACATACAGGTAAGTAGCCGGGACCCTGTACAGGATGTTGCAGGTGGTCCCATTGGTCGGATCAGGGTCGGTTCTGCTTATAGGCAAAATAGGCAGCCACCTAGAGCGCCCTCTTGAAGGGGGCGCCGCTCAGCTGGCTACATGAATGTTAGTAGCCAGCCAGGATCCAAAGCCCCAACCGCTTATCCAAAACACCCGCCCAGCCAGCACCACCGTTGCAACATCCCCCCCCCCCCCAGTACCATAATTGTGCATCGAGCAAGCCTTGTTGGGCAAGTCAAGGGGGCAGGGTGGCAAATATCCTTGCACTAGCCCTAGTCTGAACTCCTGTGATCTCCTGTGCTACTTACCCATCCTTGGCACGTTCTGCCCCCCCCCCCCCCACCTTCCTGGACAAGTGCAAGTAATGACCCACTCACTGGGACATCACTGCGGGCAGTAAGGGGCTGAGTGGACCATCCATTGTGCTCGGCCAGGAAGGTGGGGGCTGGAGCATGATAAAAGGGGTACTCCACCCCTAGACATCTTATCCCCTATCCAAAAGATACGGGATGAGATGTCTGATCGCAGGAGTCCCGCCACTGGGGACCCCTGTGATCTCCTTGCTGCACCCGGCATTCGTTTAGAGCATTGGGTTCAGTGTCGGAGGCTCGTGGCATCACTGTCACGCCCCGCTCATGATGTCACGGCCACACCCCCTCATTGCAAGTCTATGGAGGGGGCGTGGCAGGGACGTCATAACTGTAACTGCCCCCCTAATCTACATATTCCCCCATTAAGTTAATACCATTGTGACATCTGTCCTGCAGCTTCTTGCTGCAGATATAATTCTTCCTACTTCTGTTGTCACTGCTCAATCCCAGCAGTAGTTGCCTCCGAAACAATCACAAATCGTTGTCCCTTTGGGGTGTTTTTTGAGATTAAGAAATAGATGACAGAAGGAGCCGGGTCAGGTGATGGGGCATCACTTAAAACCCTAGGGAGGTCGGTTCTGACCAGGCTTTGTCCTCTTTTGTCCGGTTGTCAAAAGCTTGGGGATCCATTTTGCTGTATTCTCAATTTCAACTCCCGAGGAAGGGGTGCTAACCCCAAAACGTGTCGTTGGTGTATAGAATAAAGATCTATTAGATTCTGTGCTTCTACGTTTCCTGACAATTCTTTGGGGATTCTGTCTGATTGTGGATTGATGAAGTCCAATCTCTTTAAAGATGCTTTTGTTACCTTCTCCAGCCTGATACACACCAACAACTATTCCCCTGAGGTCTCATTTGTATATTATTATCATTAACATTATTATTATTATTACCTTTTTTGTCCAGGCGCTCAGAATCCCCAAAGAATTGTCAGGAAATGTAGAACCACAGAATCTAAGGGATCTTTAATCCATACACCAATGACGCGTTTTGGGGTTCGCACCCCTTCCTCAGGTTTTGAAAATGGGAAAGCTGCAAAGTGGATCCCAAAAGGTTTGTATAAGCCACAAAATGTGCTGTAAAGATCAACATGTCACCCCCTCCTCACACCTGATTGTCATCCTATTGATTGACATCACATGATCCTAATTCCCCCTTCAAATGATCTTTTACCACTCACAGATATGGATATTTTTTTCCATACATGAATTAGTCATTCATGTATGGAAAAAAATATTGTGTTGATTGATTTGGTTCTCTGTATTTACTGTTAGGAAAATCTGATGTTGTTTACGTCAACTTTATGCAGAAATATAGAAAAAATTTTAAGGGGTACTCCACCCCGATCCAAAGGATAGGGGATAAGATGTCTGATCTCGAGGGTCCGGCGCTGTGATCTCCCACGATCTCTGGCCCGGCACCCTGGCGTTCTGAACATTTATGTGCTAGACTTCGGGTGACCGTGGTTGTCACGCCCCCTTTCTATGGGAAATATTTGGAGGGGACGTGACGGCTGTGGTAGCTCATAATCTAGCAGGGAGTGCAGTTCAGAACGCTGGTGTTCCGGGCCAGGAATTGTGGGGGATCCCATCGGTTGGACCCCCCTGTGATCAGACATCTTATCCCCTATCCTTTGGGGATAAGATAAGTACCCCTTTAAGTTTTTACAAACTTTCAGGCCCCACTGTAGCTCTAACTATGTATCTGTCACCTGCGCACCCACAATGCACCACTTTCTAGTAACAGAAAACTAAAATAATTCTTATTTTGTCTATAAAAGAACCTTCTTAGTTCTTTGATCTTCCTATATAGGGCCAGTTCTTTGAGTCTTTATCAGACTAAACCATCTGAGGATAATAAAGGGGCGTCAGTAGGTTATTTCCGATGATGGTTGGTGCCGAACTGTATATTTATAAAGGACAGATTCAGATTTTTTTCCTTTACTCTGCCGCCCTCTATTGGCCATTATTAAAACTGCTCCTTTATATTCTTCATGGTCGGGAAGTTCCAAAACCAGTGTTACCCAACCAGCACACATTCAGATGTTGCAAAGCTAAAACTCCCAGAACTCCCAGCATTCCCTATCTATCTACGGTATCTATCTATCTATCTATCTATCTCTCTAATACCTATCTCTCTATCTATCTATCTATCTACACCCTGTTCCAAATTATTATTCAAATGATATTTTTCTCATTTACCTAAATAATTGATCTAAATAACAACCAGCATAATTCTCATGTTATTAACTACAGTGGTCCCTCAACATACGATGGTAATCCATTCCAAATGAACCATTGTTTGTTGAAACCATCGTATGTTGAGGGATCCGTGCAATGTAAAGTATTGGACACTGGTCTACAACCTGCGGACCTCCAGATGTTGCAAAACTACAACACCCAGCATGCTGGGAGTTGTAGTTTTGCAACATCTGGAGGTCCGCAGGTTGAAGACCACTGGTATTGTAGGGTATACTCACCTGTCCCCGCCGCTCCGGACCGTCACCGCTCGTCACCGCTGCCCTGGATGTCGCCCTCCATCGCTGTCGCCGCGTCCCCAGGGTGTCCCCGAATTTGCATAATAATTTGGAACAGGGTGTATAACGTGTTGCCACGTGTAATATATATATGGTGAAATCTCATGACAGGTTCCCTGGGACCCCCCACAATCTTCTGCACAGTGCTCTGGCTCTTATTTTGCACGGAGCAGGGGTCAGCTTGTGTCCTCCATGCATCTCTATTGGAGAGAGCCCGAAATACACGAACACTGTACTTCTGTATCTCCGATTCATCCACAGAGATACATGAAGGACACATGCTGACCCACGCTCCATGCAGGAGGAGAGCCGGAGCACCATGCAGGAGATTGCCAGGGTCCTAGTGATCGGACCTCTCTCGATCAGCTACTTATACTCTATCCTGTGGATAGAGGATATGTTAGTTTTTGCTGCAAAACCCCTTTATGGCCAATCTGAGAGCACAGAAACAATTAACTACTGTAATACTACCAAGATAAAGCCACAACCAAACCAAACTGAAACCTTTTCCCCTCAGCTCCCCTAGAGACAGAAATGCACATTGCATTCTCAGTATTTTAATTATATTCCAGGAATGGCTTGTCTTCAGGTGAGATCGAAGAAGGTCTAAATGTTATATAGTTGGAATACCATGTTATAAGTGTCATGACTGGGGGTGGACAGGGAGAGTGAGCCCTAAACTGACCCTGGAAAAACTCTCCCTGCCTACTTGCCCATCCACCCTAAACGGTGGATCGAAAACTTGGAGCCGGTCCCTCCCTGCAGTGCAGTGGGCGCAAAACAAATAATAATATACATAGTCACAGGCCATAAACAGAACGGGAAAACTACCAGGCAACCAGATATACCAGACAGAATATAAACTCACAAACAGGGCAGGATGCAGAGTCCTAACAAATGGTTCAGAAACCGGAATCCACATAAACGGCAAACATGATTAAATGAACAAGACTAGGTATGTAACTAAGTATGCAACAAGTATACAGCAGAATCCAAGAGATGAACGGAAGAACTGAATGCAAAAACACCAAACTGATCAGGAACACTGAACACTGTTCACACTGGGACACAGAAACAAACTGGACACCCCACTCAACAAAAGGAGTAGACAGCATAATAAAGCCAAATAAACTACTAACCAACGGGCACACTCCATCGTGTGATCAGGATGCTGACCTGGTAGGAAACAGAAATATAATACATAGAACACTAGACTGAAAACCAGATGAGTCAGAATTGACTCCAGGATACCAAACAGGAATAATAACATACAGGGCACAGGTAATAAGTAAGACTCGGACATATATGTTACGGACATATATAATACTAAAAACTGACAGATGTCCTATAAAACCAAGCAGACTAAAAGCTATCATAAACAGGATAATAAAACCAGGGTTAAAACTCAGATATTAACAGATAAGTACATGGTGCATCATGTAACAGTCAGAATAGCACAAATGGCCAAATAACCAGCACAGACTATAGAAAAGCTCGGGTTTAAATAGCCCCACCTGAGTTCTGATTGGCTCAGAGCATGAACTATTCCCTCTCCAGGGGGAATAGCACAGAAAACTGATAATGCATACAAAGAAAGTCTGAACAGGGTCTTAAACGGACAAAAGCAAAGACACAAAAACAGACATTACAATAAGAAGATTATTTATCATTATAATAGAACATATGCCATACATTGTTTTCCCCCAATTTTAATTTTTTTTCCAGACTTTCCCATCCCTAGCTATGGGTCCCATATCTACCATGTTTAAGCTAGACTCCATACATGGGGCCCGCTAGATATTTACCGTACACTCATCATTCCCTTTTGTACAGTCGTCAGTAGCCCGGCATATTGTATACAGCATTTTATTCTACTACTATGACTATTATTATTATTTTTTGGGAGCTATTATACAAATTTGCATTAAATGTTTTTAAAACTGACAGTGGAATTTGTGTGTCTCGTTCTAGTGATATAGTCTAGTGACCATATGAAACACTGTCTGGGTAAACAAAATGTCCGACGACACTATTTTGAGCGGATTGGTCATACAAGAAAGTTCCAAAATAGAGATAAAGGTTTCAATTTAGGATTCTGCCTGGCTACTAGCGGGCAAAACTGTCTGGTTTTGACCATAGCAACCGATCACAGCTCAGCTTTCATCTGAACTGTGATTGGTTGCTATGCGCAAAACCAGACAGTTTTGTCCATAGCAACCAGGCAGATTGAAAAATCTGGATCACAATATCTTACATCTCCTGCCCCCTAATGAAATGCCTCATTTAAAGGAGTAGTCCTGTGAAATAAAACATATCCTCTACCCAAAGGATAGTGGATGACTTATAGATCACGGGGGGCCCGACCGCAGGGGTGGTCTCCTGCACAGCACCCCAGCAGTCCACAGGAAGTTGGTGTGGCACCCCCAGCAGGAAGCTGCAGCCGGCACGTTCCCCCCTCCATGTATCTCTGTGGGATACATGGAGGGGGCATGTTGGCTGCGGCTTTGTGCAGAGTCGGCAGGCCCCCTTCCTACGGACAGCCGGGCACCCTGCAGGAGATTGTGGGGGGTTCCAGTGGTCGGACTCCTTGCGATCTGTAACTTATCCCCTATGCTTTGGATAGGGGATACGTTTTATTTCAGTACTACTTTAAGAAAATAAATACATGTAAATCTGTGTGCAAATTTCTTAAATCAGACACAAAAACTCTGCCAGGAAAAATAACACAAATTTAAAAAAAAGTGCACAAATTTTCAAGCAAATCATAAATCTACCACTTAGCAAAACAGCGTCACTAGAAATAACTACTAAAAAGTATTAAAAAAAAGATTTAAAATAAGGAGTAAAAATAAGGAACTCGAAAGCCGTTCAACTCTTCATGGATATTGAGGCCATGTTCACACACAGTTAAAATCTGCAGTTTTTTAAAATCATAAATGGCAAGTTGACCTTGTGGCGCAACGGTAGCACGTCTGACTCCAGATAAATGGCACAAAAAGCGAGACACAAGCCGTTTACAGACGCTTTTACTGAATGTGAACACGGCCTCAAAACGTGAATTTAAAAATTCTAAAATTCTTAGCATTCTCATTTGGAATTTAAAAAGAATTCTAAATGCTAAATTAGAATTTAAAAGTTAACTTAAAAAATAAATAAATAGAATTTAAAAAATAATTGGAATAAGAAAAAAAAAAGAACTGACCTAAAAAAATAAATGACCCTAAAATATCCAGTACAACTTCCATATATGTTAAAACAGTCTCAAGCAAATATAATATCAGTCCTAGTGAACACAAAAGATTTTATTTTTAATCTAATAAAATAGAGGTACAGCAAAAATAAGAACAATTTCAATAAAATAAAAACATAAACTGAAAAATATATACACAATAAGTAGTCGATACAATTTTTCACAGTTTAAAATATAAATCTCCAAATCTCCTTCATGATACAGTTTTCCACAGTAGAAGTTTTACCGATTTTTTTTTTTATGTATTTATTTTTTTGCTTTTTTATACGAAAGCATTGGCCTGAATTACTATCCCAATTTTGTAGACTATCTACCTTTAGGGTACGTTCCCACACGGTGTATTTTGCTGCGTATTTGCTGCGTATATGGTGCTGCGTATTTTCCTACCCATTGACTTCAACAGAGAAAATAAAATACGCAGCAGCAAATACGCAGCAAATACGTCGTGTGGGAATGTACCCTTAAAGTATATCCAATAAACCTGAACTAAGAAAAAATAACATATGTACACAATTCAGAGCACATGGTATATGTCATTTATAAAACAAGGACATTTAAAGGGGTACTCCGGCACTTAGACATCATATCCCCTATCCAAAGGATAGGGGATAAGATGCCTGGTTGCGGGGGTCCCGCTGCTGGGGACTCCCGTGATCTTGCACGCAGCACCCCCATTACAATTTCCCCCGGAGAATGTTCGCTCCGGTGCTGATGACTGGCGATCACGGGGCCGGAGCATTGTGACGTAACGGCTCCGCCCCGTGTGACGTCACGCTCCGCCCCCTCAATGCAAGCCTCGGCTTGCATTGAGGGGGCAGAGTGTGACATCACACAGGGCGGAGCATTGTGACATAACGGCTCCGCCCCGTGTGACGTCATGCTCCGCCCCCTCAATGCAAGCCTAGGCTTGCATTGAGGGGGTGGAGCGTGATGTCACAATGCTCCAGCCCCGTGATCGCCAGTCATCAGACCGGGAGCAAACAAGCTCCGGGGACTGATTGTAACGGGGTGCTGCGTGCAAGATCACGGGGGTCCCCTCGCGATCAGGCATCTTACATTACTTATCCTTTGCATAGGGGATAAGATGTCTTAGCGCCGGAGTACCCCTTTAATATAGGATCCGATCCAATAAACACCATCTTGTAATGCACAGGAACTGGAATTTGATCTGCTCAGATTTTCGCTGTCTATCCCAAAATATTAAAGAGTTGCAAAGTAAAAGTTCTCACTATCATGCTTTGCTGTGTGCTTTATGTATACATTGATGCAATCCAAAACATATTCCAAGAACAGCGCTTTCAAGTGAAAAAATATCCCTTTATTTACACCTTGCAACTGGCGGCTTTGGAATATCTTTTAGGTTCCATTTTTACTGACTCTGGCTCAGGGAGGAGGCACCCGCTGCATTTTGTACTTGTATTATATTGTCCTAATATTGCTGAGTGATACTTCTTTTTACTGATGAAATAAGTCACTTTGTAAATACATTACATTACTTATCCTGTACTGATCCTGAGTTATATCCTGTATTATACTCCAGAGCTGTACTCACTATTATGCTGGTGAAATCACTGTGTACACACATTACATTACTTATCCTGTACTGATCCTGAGTTATATCCTGTATTATACTCCAGAGCTGTACTCACTATTCTGCTGGTGAGGTCACTGTGTACATACATTACATTACTTATCCTGTACTGATCCTGAGTTATATCCTGTAGATCTTTTATTAAAATTTCAAACATAACAATAAAAAAATTACAAAACATAAACATATCATATCCGACAGAACATAATCAATATAACGATCATAAAACCAACACCATAGCATAAAATACAACACCGGTCCACCCCACACTCATTCCTGCACACAAACAAATATATACAATATTTACAAAAGACAGATTCCTATAATACCCATAATACCCATACCATACTAATAAACTATATACACTAATATACACTAATATTACATGTGAATTTCCTGGCCCAGTTGCAATACCAAAAACCCAATACCAGTGATATACCAAAAAGAATAACAACAACAACAATAATAATATATACAAAATAATAAAAACCAACACAAACAAAATAACACCACATTTTTTTTTTTTTTTTTTTTTTTTTTTTGGGCCCTGAGCTGGTCCCGCATCCCATGCCCCCAGTACATGTTACCAGACGTCCATGAACCAGTCCAGGATTTTCTGTATATATAAAAGTCCCATACAAACCCCCTCCCCCCTTTTTAACCCACCACCCAACCTAAACTAAACCCAAACCCCAGGTGGCATCACACAATATATACAATATATACATTACATAAAATATACACAGACTAACAATATATACAATACATAAGTATACAAATAGACTACAACAATAAATACAATAACAAATACATATAACAATATAAGCCAAACAACAAACCCCTAAAGCTCAAGTTCAGCGCCTGCAAGCCCTATATTACCATAAACCAACTGCTCAAAACAAAAAGACTAATGTGCCAGCATCAGCCCACCACCAGGGGGAGACAACAGGCTAAGGCACTTTAAAGGCAGAGCCCCTCCATAGACGAGAGGCCCTGCCAGCACCCAGCCTCTCGTACTCCAGAGAACGCACCTTCACCAGGTCACTGAGAATGTTCCTAACCACCACATCCACAGGGAGGATTTTACGCTGCGTCGACACTAAACACCGTGCGTTCCACGTGTAGTACCTGACCACTGAGCTGACTAGGAATAAAGTGCACTGGTCCCAGCCTCCAAGGTTTCTGAATGCCCCATAGGCCCATTCCGCATAGGAGAGACTGGCCAGCCGAGGCCAACCAATGGAAGCGCCCACCCTGGTGTAAACCTCTGTGTTAAAGGGACAATGAAGCAGAAAATGCTCCATGCTTTCCAGCATGCCTCCACACTCTTCGCGGGGACATCCCCGGTCATCAGAGCTCCTGCACTTCAGATTGTCCCTCACACACAGTTTCCCATGAAAGCAGCGCCAAGTCAAGTCCCAAAACTTCAAGGGGATCCTGATAGAATTCAAAAGCTCTAAACCCACCTCCAGATCCCGACTTGGGCAGTCCTTGAGCGCCAATGGCCTCTGGAAATGAGAAGACAGGACCCTCTTGTCAAGGAATTTCCTCGACAGAGTCCTAATCTCCCCCATCCCCAGACCCCACCGACGAATAACCTTCAGAACCGGGGTAGCGTAAGCCGGGAGATGCCCGTGTGGTGTGCGAAGATCCTTCACTTGCCCTCCTGTCTCCCATTCCTGGAAGAAAGGCCGAAACCATCCCCTACAGGAGGATACCCACGGAGGAGCCCTCTCTGACCAGAGGTTTGCTATATTGGTCTTAAGAAAGGTATTCACTAGGAACACCACAGGGTTGACCATACACAACCCCCCTAGTCTCCTTGTACGGTAAGTAACCTCCCTCTTCACTAGGTTCAGTCTATTCCCCCATAACATCTGGAAGAACACACTGTAGGCCCGGGTCCAGAGAGGTTCTGGCAACATACATACACTGCCCAGATATATCAACAAAGGGAGCAGGAATGTTTTGATCAGGTTAACCCTTTCCCGGAGGGTCAAAGACCAACCCTTCCACTGATCCACCTTCTGAGCGGCGATCTTAAGCCTGCTGTCCCAGTTTTGTTTGGGGTAATCCCCTTGGCCAAATTCAATGCCGAGAACTTTTGCAGATTCCTGGGGCTCTGGAAGGGCGTCCAGGAGATCAAAACTAGGATCTCCCCCTCCCAGCCAGAGACTCTCACACTTATCCTGGTTGATCTTGGACCCGGATGCCTCCGAGTAGCGGTCCACCTCTGACATCACCCATCTGACCTCCTCTTGTGAGGAGACAAACACAGTGACATCATCAGCATATGCTACCGCCCTCAGAGCCGAATCCGGCACCGCCAGGTCCATTCTCACCCCCGCCAACGGTCCACAATCAATCCTCCTAAGGAAAGGATCAATTGCAAACACGTACAGCAAAGGGCTTAAAGGACAACCCTGACGGACACCAGACCCAACCTCAAAGGAGCGACCAATCCAACCATTCACAAGCGGGAAACTCTCTGCCCCTGCATACAAGGTCTTAAGCCAATCAACAAACCCCCCCGGCAGGCCATATCTCAGAAGAACAGACCAGAGGTACTCATGGTTAACCCGATCAAACGCTTTTGCCTGATCCAAGGACAGCAAGTACCCCTTCCAGTGGCCAGCCCTACCCTGCTCCACAGCCTCCCGGACACCGAGCACAGCACTAAATGTACTGCGGCCCGGAACAGAGCAATGCTGAGCCCCCGAAAGGAGCCGGGGTGCAAACTCCACCAGCCGGTTAAACAGCACTTTTGCCAGAATCTTTCTGTCCGCATTGAGAAGAGCTATGGGACGCCAATTCTCAATGTGGGACGGGTCTTTACCCTTTGACAAGATGATCAGCGCTGACCTCCTCATTGTCTTTGGCAGAGTGCCCGAGGATAGACACTCATTAAAAACCGCAGTCAAGAGGGGAACCAAAGTGTCCTTAAAGGTTTTGTAGAACTCAGATGTTAAGCCATCCGGACCGGGTGACTTCTTGAGGGCAAGCCCATCAATCGCCATCCTGACTTCCTCTTCCCGGATCATCTCTGTCAAAACGTCAAGAGAGGGGTCTACTCCTGGTTCAGGGATGGTTTCAGCCAAGAAAGCTGATACCTTATCTCGATTTAGATCCTTCCTTCCCAAGAAGTGCGAGTAGAAGGATCTGACGACCTCCAGGATCCCTGATCTGGACCTTTTCAAGGATCCCGTACTATCAATCAGTCCTGAGACTATTTTACTATTCACTGACATCTTGCAGTTTCTGTAAGGGTCGGGCGAGCGGTACTTCCCGTAATCCCTCTCAAAAACCAAAGATGCGTGTCTGTCGTACTGGCACTTCATCAGCAAGGACTTCACTCTGGAGATATCCTCTCGGCTACCTCCAGTCGAGACAAGGTTCTCAAGTTTCTTCCTCAGGCCCTGGTACAAACGGTACCTGTTTAGGCTTCTGAGGCCCGAGAGCTGGCGGAAGAATCTCGCAACCCTTTCCTTGAAGATCTCCCACCACTCTGACTTACTGCTACAAAGGCCCAGCAATGGTACCTGGCTCTGAAGAAAATCCTCAAAGGAATGTCTTATCTCCGCTTCTTCCAAGAGAGACGAATTCAGCTTCCAATAGCCTCTGCCCATCCGGGGGGTCTCTGTGACATTCAGAGAAAACAAAATTAAACAGTGATCGGAGAACTCCACCTCAACAACAGATACCATTGAAGAGACGGCTTCCTCCTTCAAATAAAACCTGTCTATCCTAGACCTACAACTACCCCTATGATAGGTGAATCCCGCGTGGCCTGGGGTGTACCGGATGTGGACATCCACCAGGCGAGCCTCACTTGCTATGCTATTAAGGGCAACGCTATCATAAGTCAGCTTGTCTCTGGAACCTCCCCTATCTTGGGGCCTCGTGACAGCATTGAAGTCCCCTCCAAAGACCACCTGCCGACTTGTAAAAAGATAGGGCTTGATCCTCATAAAGAGACACTTCCGGTCCCACTTAGACTGTGGGCCGTAGATGTTAATAAGGCGAAGTTCTTGTCCCTTCATGAGGACATCTAAGATCAGGCACCTCCCCATTTCTAACTCGATAACCCGTCGGCATTCTACCGCTGAAGTAAAAAGGACCGCCACTCCGCTATACGGCTCGGCCCCAAGAGACCAATAGGAGGGCCCATTCCTCCACTCTCTTTTAGCCTTGTAGATAGATGACATATCTGTTAGCCTGGTCTCCTGCAAAAATAAAATATCAGCATTAATATGGGCAAAAAAATCATAGGCCGCAAATCGAGCTGTATCTGACTTAATGCTGGCAACATTAATGGATGCCAGAGTCAACGGAGAGGGTGCCGCCATCGAGGGTGATTGAGTTAGACAGCTTTCTTTTTCCCACCATCCTTCCCATCCACCCCACCACCCTCCTCATCAGATGATGGTTTACCCCTTTTTAGTGAGATGGATGTGTCCATTTTCCCATTATATACATTTTCCTCGTCCCCTGACTCTGGGCCAGTCTCCCCCCCTGAAGACAAAGATTCCCCAGGGAGAGAGGACTCAGCGTCTCCTGTGAGCCCCACCGCAACATCCGGAACCTCCCCCCCCGCCTCCTCCCCCTCCGAAGAGGAAATGTCGCGGAGGGCTCGGAACCGGTTGGAGAGACCAATCAGAGGGAGATCAGTTGTACCTTCCTTTGGCATCTGGCGGGTGGGAGAAGATATTACATCTCCTCTTTTTTTATTCCTCCGAGTACCCCGCTTTGTTTCTGCCCATCCCCCACTGTCCTCATCCGCGCTCTCACCATGGGAGGACAGTGAGGAGACGGCATCCCCCTCTTTGTGGATCCTCCCAATCTCCTCATCCAGTTCACTATCCCCCAGGGCCTCAGCAGTAAGACTGGCCGCAGGGACAGGATCAGGAGTCACCCCAGTTGGTTGATGCTCCTGTGAGTCCTGAATCTCCCTATCCCTTTGGCGCTTCTTGAGACGCCTCAGTTGGGCAGGCGTCTTCTGCTTACTTTTCTTCCCTGGCCCCTGCACCCCTTCATCCCCGACGGCCATCGCCCCAGCAGAATCCACTTCAAGGCTTACTCCCACCGGGGCAACAACCGCGTTGACAAAGGAACGAGGGCAGCGACTGAATGGGTGACCTAAGTCACCACACAGGTGACACCTAATCTCCGCACAAGATGCAGCGAGATGACCTATTTCCCCACACAGAGTGCACTTCTGCACAGTGCAATTGGCACTAAAATGTGTGGGGTCACCACATCTGTGACAGAGCTTCGGCTGACCCTGGTAGAAGATCTGGATACGATCTCTTCCGAGGAAGGTTGCAGATGGTATATGGGTAACTGTGTTTCCTGAACGCCTCAGTTTGACCATAAACGTCCAGGCCCCTGACCAGATGCCATATTCATCCCTGTTCTTTTTTGGGACCTCCACCACCTCTCCATACCGACCTAGCCACGTCATGATGTCAATACAAGAGAGTGATTCGTTACGGGTTAAAACGGTCACTTTCTTGACATTATTTTGGCGAGACACCGCCTGAATGGCAAAGTCTCGCCAGCCGGGTTCGTTCTTTATCAGCTCATAATTCGACCAGAAGAGCTCAAGCCCCTCCGGCCGAACAAAGCTGATATCAAACTCAGGGGTACCATAAGGATGTATCAAGGCGTAGATGTCAGCTGCCTTAAAGCCCAACTTCAGCAGAAGCTCAACAACTTTAGATCTTGGAGGACATGTATCACTGCCTCTCCATCTCAGCCGGACCACATTCCTACGGAGACCACCTGGCCCGGCTGTAGGGAGGGACCACACATTATCCCCCCCTCTTTCCTCTCGGAAGGCTGAAAGACCATGTCTCTCTATCCAGAAGGATAGATCAACCTCCCTACCCTCTACATTGATCGATCTCTCCCCTCTCCTTAAGGCCCCCAGGAGACGCTGCTGCAAACTGCTCTCCCCAGAGCCAGAGGACGAGGAAGGTGCCCCCCTCCCCCCAGCGGTGACATTTGCGTAGCTGCGTACCGGTGCTGCCACCGCTGGGGGTGCAACTGGACCAGGCCCTACATCCCCACCACTAATCTGCGCCCCTTCACCACCCTCCTCCACATAATCCATACCCAAACCATTGTCACATGTTTTAGCTAATGTGCCCCCCATACCTCCACCCGTGCTACAGCCCAAACCACCATTCAAAGCCCCAGACAGATTATTAACAGATACATTCACTCCTTCATTCACTTTTACATTAACTTTCTCACTCATACTGGCTGGACCGGTGTGTTCTGGTGCAGATTTTGTACCATCAGCATCACTGGGTACCAGAGCTGGAGCCACCACCACAGGACAGGTCACCGGTCCCTTATACAAGGACCGGGAAGCCTGCCTAGCCTGCTTATTAGCGGCCCCAGCCCTGTTTTTATTGGTACCCTCCGCCTCATCAGTACTGGAGTTTCCTGCTCCTGGGCGCCGCTGATCTGGATCAGCGGCGCCAATACAAAATAGGGGTTTAAGTCCAGTCTTTCTGGGAGGCGAAGACATCTTAGCCCCGGCAGCTCCTCCACGACGACACCGCTGCTCCAAAGGAACAGCAGTGCCAACGCTCAGAGCCACCGGAGCTCCCGCAGCCGCCTCTGGCACAAAATCGCCCCCCCCTCCCGTTAGGGAGCAACCCAATGTGCCAGAGCCTTTACTGCCCATCGCTGGGCAAATATCACTGTCCGACCTCACAGCCGATACACTGTCTGCTCCACCACTGTTACTGCAAACAGCTATGGAGCTCACCGCCACACTAGACTCCATACTCTCCCCACTCTCCTGCACTGAGTCCACAGCAGAACTCAGGCTGGGCTGAGAAATGGGGTTCACACAGTGAGCTGACCCTGCGGCCAGTCCGGGGGGCTCAGGGAGGGGGGTATATACAAATGTTACCTGCTCCTGGAGCTTGGTCTTCTTTGACTTCTTCTTTTTCCTTCCCCCAGGTGCCTCCTCTGGTAACTCATGTCCAAACGTGAAGTCCTGGAGGCGACCTGGGGACTCCAGGAGCTGGATCTGGGCCATCAGCGCCCCTCCCTGGTGACTGGTGCTACTCTCATCCCCCGAACCGCCAGGGCCGCAGCCAGATGACATTGCCACTTGCCCTGCAGGGAGCCCACTGTATGGGGTGAGATGTTGCAGACCCCCGGGTGGATTTGGCTCAACATTATCGGCCTCCGCAACGTCTCCTTCCTCCTCCACCCGTGGCTGAAGCCCCCTCAGCTTTCTTTGCTTCTCCCTCTCCTTTTCTGCAAAGCGATCTTCATTCTGAAGCTTTTCTTTAAATGGCCCGCTGTTCTCCAAAATAAAAGTTTTCCTTTTCTTTAGATTGCTGATGCTGGTTTTAAGCTGTTTAATCCTTGCTGACAGCTCAGCCTTCTGGCGTTTTGACGCAGTTTCCATTAAAGCTTTTGCCTCCTGTACCTCCTCCTGGAGCCTATACAAGCTGCTCCTTGCTTCTTTATATCCCTGAAGTATCTCTGCAACACGGGATCCATAGGTGGTTCCAGGTTCCTGGGCCCTGGGCATTGCCCAATCCTCCTCCACACCTCCATGGGCATTTGGCTTTGCTCCAGGAGGAGTATCACAGTCCATAGTACCTGTAGTACCTTTTGTTGGAGCAGCCTTGCGGCTACTCTTCATCTCCATGGGCTCAGGAGGTGCTGGAGATACATCGCTGCATCTCCTGGCAGAGCGCCTTAACCCAGAGACCTCTGGTGCAGTTCCTGATGCTGGTCCCTCTGCAACTGGTCGCTGGCTCCCCCTGCCCCCCGCGGACCTACTTCGGGGGGCAGGTGTTGGGGTTCTCCGCTCCTCGCTCATACCAGGAAACGAACCCTCCTTCTGGGGAAAGGAAGGTCGCTCCTGGGAGAGAGGTGGATCACTCTCAAGGTCGAGCACACCAAACGCTCACAGGAAGCTCAAACAGGAAGATGCTCCCTCTAGTGGCCAGACTCCAGAGCTGTACTCACTATTCTGCTGGTGAGATCACTGTGTACATACATTACATTACTTATCCTGTACTGATCCTGAGTTATATCCTGTATTATACTCCAGAGCTGTACTCACTATTCTGCTGGTGAGGTCACTGTGTACATACATTACATTACTTATCATGTACTGATCCTGAGTTATATCCTGTATTATACTCCAGAGCTGTACTCACTATTCTGCTGGTGAGGTCACTATGTACATACATTACATTACTTATCCTGTACTGATCCTGAGTTATATCCTGTATCATACTCCAGAGCTGTACTCACTATTCTGCTGGTGAGATCACTGTGTACATACATTACATTACTTATCCTGTACTGATCCTGAGTTATATCCTGTATTATACCCCAGAGCTGTACTCACTATTCTGCTGGTGAGGTCACTGTGTACATACATTACATTACTTATCCTGTACTGATCCTGAGTTATATCCTGTATTATACTCCAGAGCTGTACTCACTATTCTGCTGGTGAGGTCACTGTGTACATACATTACATTACTTATCATGTACTGATCCTGAGTTATATCCTGTATTATACTCCAGAGCTGTACTCACTATTCTGCTGGTGAGGTCACTGTGTACATACATTACATTACTTATCCTGTACTGATCCCGAGTTATATCCTGTATTATACTCCAGAGCTGTACTGACTATTCTGCTGGTGAGATCACTTTGTACATACATTACATTACTTATCCTGTACTGATCCTGTGTTATATCCTGTATTATACTCCAGAGCTGTACTCACTATTCTGCTGGTGAGGTCACTGTGTACATACATTACATTACTTATCCTGTACTGATCCTGAGTTATATCCTATATTATACTCCAGAGCTGTACTCACTATTCTGCTGGTGAGGTCACTGTGTACATACATTACATTACTTATCCTGTACTGATCCTGAGTTATATCCCATATTATACTCCAGTGCTGCACTCACTATTCTGCTGGTGAGATCACTGTGTACATACATTACATTACTTATCCTGTACTGATCTTGAGTTATATCCTATATTATACTCCAGAGCTGTACTCACTATTCTGCTGGTGAGGTCACTGTGTACATACATTACATTACTTATCCTGTACTGATCCTGAGTTATATCCTGTATTATACCCCAGAGCTGTACTCACTATTCTGCTGGTGAGGTCACTGTGTACAGTCGCTGGTAACATTGATTCTCTTTTCGCTTATTAAGCTGAACAAAGTTTTCACTGAAAAGACAATCCGGACTTCCAGAACCTGTTGCTCGGGCAGTGCTTCCAGAAACTGTTGCTCACGCAATGATTAAATACAATAGGTTCTCACATGGTCCATGAAGACCTAAGTGGAGGACCCATCTGAGTTGCCGTCTCTATATGGGGCATTGCGCAGGGATGGACAAAGCTTCTTACAGGGGCAGATTTTCCTAAATTTTTCCAAGATGGCGGCTACAATGTAATAAAAAGTTTTATTGACAGTGGTTGAAGTGAAATAAAAAATAACCGGATCCAATGAGGCATTCAACGTGCTGAGAAGAAGCGTGTCCACCCTCCATGTCGGACTCTCATTTAGAATGAACCCAACGATATGAGAAATATTGAACGGAGCAAAACAGACGCAAAAGTTGACTAGAGTGGCGATGGCCAAGCCGATAGCTCTCAGCTTTCTCCTCTTTTGGATGTTGGGTAAGGACATGAGAATCCGCACAAAGTTTATGTAACAAAAAGAAGTTATGATGGATGGAATGAAGAAGAGGACCACCCCTAACTCCAAACGTACCGGTAACAGGATCCTCAGCTGCTCCTCAGTGAACTGATCATAGCATGTGGTAACATTGTTGGGTGTAGCATACTGGACCACATACACTACGGAGCAGTGGCCGCAGGCTAGAACCCAGAAGATGACGCTGGCGACGATCGCATAGGCAGGTTTCCGATTAAGCTTGTATTTGATTGGAAAAGCCACGCTGAGGTAACGTTCTACACTGACGGCGGTGAGGAACAACGTACTGATGTAAAGGCTACTGAAGTAGAAATATTTCGTAAGGGGACAAAGAAACAATGGCATATCCCAGACCATACCAGCAGCTACCTCCCGCATCTTCACAGGAAGGAAAGACAATAAGAGGAGGTCCGAAATGGTCAAGTTAAGGAGGAAGATGTCCACCGGAGTCGGCTTCTTACGAACCTTGACTAGAAAGGCATAGAAGGCCAACAGGTTGGACGGTAGGCCCGTGATGAAGGCAAAAATGTAGATAGCCATGACTAGTCGACTGTGCTCTTCATTCACTATGAGACCCCTATGAAGGAAAGAAGAAGATCAGAAGACTCAAAATAGAATTCAGGTAGAAGTATTGGATGGTAAATTATCAAATTATTCAAAGAAACCAATACAATTCTGGTTGGACCTACTGGAGTTGTCCTAGTTGTATGTATTTGGAGACCACTTTGTCACTGCCACCGTAAGCTGGCTTCTACAGTCAAGTAGGGTAAGACCCTCATGGACAAAGCCATTCTTAATTCTTAAGTTTCTAGCTTTACATTACAAAGGAAATCTGATGGCACCCCTGATGTTCTCATGGTCCCCGGATTTTTTCTTTAGTTTCCAATCCCCCTTGCCTGCCCCCCCCCCCCCCCCTGTTTTCTCTGTCACAGCTACTTTTGGTCCCCAATATGCTAATTAAAGACTGAATTGATACTTGGGAAAATTCCACTGACAACAGACCAGATTAAGGAGCAAAATGACAATACTTACCCTTCATGCAGGACTGGAGCCTAACCTCGGTGAGATTTAAGTATCACCTACTTCCCCCTGCAGCTCTGCTTATGACTGTCCTGCTGCTCCTGATACAGTCTATACCAGAGGTCCCCTACCCATCCTCCAGGACCCACCAACAGTCCAGGATTTTAATGTTACCATTTTCTATTCCCAAAAAAAACCAAAAAACTCTTGAATGTTGGTGGGCCTTGAGGACTGGGTTGGGAACCACTGGTCTAAATGGAATGAGATAATCTGGAGACCACCTAGTTGCCAATTAATCCATAATGATATCGGGTGTCAATAATAACTGTGTCATATGTAAGGGAATGGGGGGGGGGGGGGCACACACGGCAAAGGAGAATCAGGGGACCATGAGCTTTACAGGATTGCTGACATTTTATCTTTTTGGAGGACATGATGGGAGAAAACGGACAGCCGTGGAGGGAAATCCTAGGCCAAGCACTTAATCTGATTCATTCTAGAAATGGGTTGGGGTACTAACAGCTAGACCCCGACCAATCAAATCCTCTGTGTGACATGTTGAAAGGTTTTTTTTCCAATGATTGTGACAACTAAAATGTAATCTGTCATAAGTCAGTCCCCACTTAAAGGGGTACTCCGCTGCTCAGAGTTTAGAACAAAAGGTTCCGAATGCTTAGAGCCGGCGCCGGGAGCTTGTGATGTCATAGCCATGCGTGATGTCTCCCATAGACTTGCATTGAGGGGGTGGGGCGTGACATCATGAGGGGGCGGGGTTATGGTGTCACGAGCTCCCGGCATCGGCTCTAAGCATTCAGAACATTTTTTTCCCTATGCTTAGTAGCGGAGTACCCCTTTAAATAAGGTAATGTTTAAAATTAATATGGGCAATCGTACCCAATGGCCTTCTATGTACGGATGTTTGTTCATGGCTCAATGCATGTATTGTAAGATCTGACCGCCGCGTCTGAAGGGAAAGTGACACTAACCCGGCTGTTCAGTAGGGCTGTTCGGGACCGCCGCGATTTCACCGCGGCGGTCTTGAACAGCCTGACTGAATAGCCGGGTTAGTGCTTACAGGACACCGGGAGGGACCTTACCTGCCTCCTCGGTGTCTTCTCCGTTCAGGGATCCCCTGTATGGTCGGCGCTCTCCTTCCTCGTCATCGCGTCGTCGCGTACGTGCGTCGGCGTGCGTAACGACGTGATGGCGGCGACGGAGAGCGAGGATACCCGGCCGGCAGCAGAGACGTTCCGGAGCGACGGGGACACGGCGACAGCGATGGAGCGACATCCAGGGCAGCGGTGACGGGCAGGGACACGTGAGTATTACCTCCTCCTATGCAGTGGTCTTCAATCTGCGGACCTCCAGATGTTGCAAAACTACAACTCCCAGCATGCCCGGACAGCCAACGGCTGTCCGGGCATGCTGGGAGTTGTAGTTTTGCAACATCTGGAGGTCCGCAGGTCGAAGACCACTATTGGGTTCAAAATCTTTATTTTTTTAGATTTTGCACCTTAAATTGGGTGCGTCTTATACGCCGGTGCGTCCTAAAGGGCGAAAAATACGGTATGTATTAAGGACCTGTGAGTAATTCACATGATAATGTGTTCACCTGTTACCCAGAGAGCACCAGCTAACCAGGTGACCTGCAGCTTGACCTATGGGCTTCTGGCTCAGCCCCCTTTATAAGAGGGGCAGCCATTACACAGTAAAGACCAGACATTTCAGAGCCAGTGTCCAGCACATGTGGAGGCCTCAAGCCTAAAATACAGCCACATGCCAGTAAGTCAAGCCGTCTATGTCTGCTGTCACTACCTACAGTCAAGTCTATTATATTCAGCGTAGCAGTCCTAAAGTCTGTCAAAGTCACTACAAGTCCCAGCAAGCTGCGAGGTCCTTCTGTGTTACTGGCCACCTCTCTGGGATCCTGGCCTATCTGTAAAGACTGTTACCATCTGTCTACCTCAGTAAAGCTACGGTTAACCCCGACCTGGTCTCGGACTATTATTACCCTGCCTAACCTTCGGGTGGTTACTTAAGAAAACCACGCCCTGGCATCACGAACATTTAGGGGTTAATAACACCTTGTCCCTGGGCTACATCATCTGCCCCATACACCACACCTGCACACCACGTGACTAACCACACTCAGCTGGGGGATGCAAGTACCACATATCATACACTAGCTGAGTGTGGTGAGCCACGGGGTGTGAAGGTGAGGTGTATGGGGCAGATGATGTAGCCCAGGGGCAGGTGTTATTAACCCCTAAATGCTTGTGACGCCAGGGCGTGGTTTTCTTAAAGGGTTACTCCGCTCCCCAGTGTGCGGAACTCGATGCTTTGAATGCGGGCTTCCGTGCTCACACCCGCCCCCTCCCATAGACTTGCATTGAGGGGGCGGGGCGTGGCGTCACGAGGGGGCGGGTGTGAACACGGAAGCCTGCACCCAATGTTCAAAACATTGAGTTCCGGACGCCGGGGAACAGAATAACCCTTTAAGTAACCACACGAAGGTAGCACCTTCACCGCTTCTCCCTTCCAGGCCTCATTTTATGGCCTCTGTTAAACATTAAGGACTTATGGTCCAGATATGAAAATATCCTGACAATGTTTTATTATGTGACTTATTTTATTATATAACAGCCCGACCGTAATGATCTGCTCATTGCTCTCCTAATGGCCGCCATAATGAATATAGTCACCTCAATGCCTGGTGTCGATCAGACAATGTTCATGGATCAGTTCCTCTTAACGGAGATAACACAGACAAAGGACGCAGCCGCCACATTAATCAAGTTCAATATTCAAAAAGATAAATGGAGATAGAATATGGAGAAACCATAACAACGCGCAGCACAGCGGAGGATTACAAGGAAATAGGTCGATATTTATTAGATATACAGTGACCCCGCCCCCCCGACCCACGATGGCCCCGACATACGAACATTTCAACATACGATGCTTTTGTATGTCGGGGCCATCGCATAAACGGCGATCCGGCAGCGCAGACTGCTTCATCTGCCGCCGGATAGCCGTTTACGGTGCCCCGTGTGCTCCGCTGACGGTCACTTACCTGTCCTCGAGGCTCCGGAGTGTCCTATTCGGGATCCCCTGCATCGTCGGCGCTCTCCATCGTCGTCATCACGTCGCTGCGCGCGCCGTCCCGTCATCCAATAGGAGCGGCGTGTGTAACGACGTGATGGCGGCGATGGAGAGCGAGGATGCCCGGGAAGCAGAGGCCTTGCCGGAGCGTCGGGGACACCCCGGGGACGCGGCGACAGTGATGGAAGGCAACATCCAGGGCAGCGGTGACGAGCGGTGACGGTCCGGAGCTGCGGGGACAGGTGAGTATAACCTCCAATACCAGTGGTCTTCAACCTGCGGACCTCCAGATGTTGCAAAACTACAACTCCCAGCATGCCCGGACAGCCGTTGGCTGTCCGGGCATGCTGGGTGTTGTAGTTTTGCAACATCTGGAGGTCCGCAGGTTGTAGACCACTGTCCTATACTTTACATTGCACGGATCCCTCAACATACGATGGTTTCAACGTACGATGGTCCATTTGGAACGGATTACCATCGTATGTTGAGGGACCACTGTATACACAATGGAGAAGATTTATCAAAACCTGTCCAGAGGAAAAGTTGCTGAGTTGCCCATAGCAACCAATCAGATCGCTGCTTTCATTTTCCAGAGGCCTTTGTCAAAAATGAAAGAAGCGATTTGATTGGTTGCTATGGGCAACTCAGCAACTTTTCCTTTGGGCGGGTTTTGATAAATCTCCTCTAATATTCTGAAAATAAGTTTAAACTTGTAATGGAATATCAGGCGGTGGAGGGATTCGGCTGCATCTCTTCGGTAATTCGGCATCGGTTGTTAAAATAACAAATACTGCAAAAAAAAAGTCCGCAGGGGCCTGGTGGTGATAGGGAGCTCTGGGGGACCCACGATCTCAACATTATGGCGCATTCTGGGGGAAATGTCCTAGATTTGGAATACCCCGTTATTTACAGGTGGGTACTTACATTTTTTTTTACTTGGCACAGCGTATTATATATTTATATATATAGTGGCCCATATTTAAAGGGGTACTCCGCTGCTCAGCTGACGTCACTGACGTCCTGTGCGTGCGCCCATAGGAGCGGAGGAGCGGAGCATCGAGGAGGAGGACACGTGAGTGCGCATGGTCGGTCACCAGCACATCATCTTCAGTGTTCTGACCTCCGCTCCTCCCGGAACATACTGCTATGGCCTATAGGCCATAGTAGTAGATCGTGACCCTGGACCGGAGGAGCGGTGGACGGAGCATTGAAGTGGGGCAGTACACAGACATCTGGCCTCCAGCCTTACACTGTATATGACTGAAGGCTGTATGTCTGTGGGGGGACCTGTACTGCACCTAATGTGGGGAACTGTACTGCACCTAATGTGAGGGGAACTATACTGCACCTAATGTGGGGGAACATACTGCACCTAATGTGGGGGAACTATACTGCACCTAATGTGAGGGAACTATACTGCACCTAATGTGGGGGAACTATACTGCACCTAATGTGAGGGAACTATACTGCACCTAATGTGGGGGAACTATACTGCACCTAATGTTAGGGAACTATACTGCACCTAATATGGGGAAACTGTACTGCACCTAATGTGGGGGGAGCTATACTGCACCGAATGTGAGGGAAATATACTGCCAACCTAATGTGAGGGAACTATACTGCACCTAATGTGGGGGAACTATACTGCACCTAATGTGAGGGAACTATACTGCACCTAATGTGGGGGAACTATACTGCACCTAATGTGAGGGAACTATACTGCACCTAATGTGGGGAACTGTACTGCACCTAATGTGAGGGGAAATATACTGCACCTAATGTGGGGGAACATACTGCACCTAATGTGGGGGAACTATACTGCACCTAATGTGAGGGAACTATACTGCACCTAATGTGGGGGAACTATACTGCCAACCTAATGTGAGGGAACTATACTGCACCTAATGTGGGGGAACTATACTGCACCTAATGTGAGGGAAATATACTGCACCTAATGTGGGGGAACTATACTGCACCTAATGTGAGGGAACTATACTGCACCTAATGTGGGGAACTGTACTGCACCTAATGTGAGGGGAACTATACTGCACCTAATGTGAGGGAACTATACTGCACCTAATGTGGGGGAACTATACTGCACCTAATGTGAGGGAACTATACTGCACCTAATGTGGGGGAACTATACTGCACCTAATGTTAGGGAACTATACTCCACCTAATATGGGGAAACTGTACTGCACCTAATGTGGGGGGAGCTATACTGCACCTAATGTGAGGGAAATATACTGCCAACCTAATGTGAGGGAACTATACTGCACCTAATGTGGGGGAACTATACTGCACCTAATGTGAGGGAACTATACTGCACCTAATGTGGGGGAACTATACTGCACCTAATGTGAGGGAACTATACTGCACCTAATGTGGGGAACTGTACCGCACCTAATGTGAGGGGAACTATACTGCACCTAATGTGGGGGAACATACTGCACCTAATGTGGGGGAACTATACTGCACCTAATGTGAGGGAACTATACTGCACCTAATGTGGGGGAACTATACTGCCAACCTAATGTGAGGGAACTATACTGCACCTAATGTGGGGGAACTATACTGCACCTAATGTGAGGGAACTATACTGCACCTAATGTGGGGGAACTATACTGCACCTAATGTGGGGAACTGTACTGCACGTAATGTGAGGGGAACTATACTGCACCTAATGTGGGGGAACATACTGCACCTAATGTGGGGGAACTATACTGCACCTAATGTGAGGGAACTATACTGCACCTAATGTGGGGGAACTATACTGCACCTAATGTGAGGGAACTATACTGCACCTAATGTGGGGGAACTATACTGCACCTAATGTTAGGGAACTATACTCCACCTAATATGGGGAAACTGTACTGCACCTAATGTGGGGGGAGCTATACTGCACCTAATGTGAGGGAAATATACTGCCAACCTAATGTGAGGGAACTGTACTGCACCTAATGTGGGGGAACTATACTGCACCTAATGTGAGGGAACTATACTGCACCTAATGTGGGGGAACTATACTGCACCTAATGTGAGGGAACTATACTGCACCTAATGTGGGGGAACTGTACTGCACCTAATGTGGGGGGAGCTATACTGCAACTAATGTGGGGAAACTGTACTGCACCTAATGTGGGGGGAACTATACTGCACCTAATGTGGGGGAACTATACTGCACCTAATGTGGGGGAACTGTACTGCACCTGATGTGGGGAACTATACTGCCAACCTAATGTGGGGGAACTGTACTGCCAACCTAATATGGGGGAACTGTACTGCCTACCTAATATGGGGAACTGTACTGCACCTAATGTGGGGAACTATACTGCACCTAATGTGGGGGAACTGTACTGCCAACCTAATGTGCGGGGACTTATACTGCACCTAATGTAGGGGAACTATACTGCACCTAATGTGAGGGAACTATACTGCACCTAATGTGGGGGAACTGTACTGCACCTAATGTGGGGGGAGCTATACTGCACCTAATGTGGGGAAACTGTACTGCACCTAATTTGGGGGAAACTGTACTGCACCTAATGTGGGGGGAAGGTACTAAACCTAATGTGGGGAACTATACTGCACCTAATGTGAGGGAACTATACTGCACCTAATGTGGGGGAACTATACTGCACCTAATGTGAGGGAACTATACTGCACCTAATGTGGGGAACTGTACTGCACCTAATGTGAGGGGAAATATACTGCACCTAATGTGGGGGAACATACTGCACCTAATGTGGGGGAACTATACTGCACCTAATGTGAGGGAACTATACTGCACCTAATGTGGGGGAACTATACTGCCAACCTAATGTGAGGGAACTATACTGCACCTAATGTGGGGGAACTATACTGCACCTAATGTGAGGGAAATATACTGCACCTAATGTGGGGGAACTATACTGCACCTAATGTGAGGGAACTATACTGCACCTAATGTGGGGAACTGTACTGCACCTAATGTGAGGGGAACTATACTGCACCTAGTGTGAGGGAACTATACTGCACCTAATGTGGGGGAACTATACTGCACCTAATGTGAGGGAACTATACTGCACCTAATGTGGGGGAACTATACTGCACCTAATGTTAGGGAACTATACTCCACCTAATATGGGGAAACTGTACTGCACCTAATGTGGGGGGAGCTATACTGCACCTAATGTGAGGGAAATATACTGCCAACCTAATGTGAGGGAACTATACTGCACCTAATGTGGGGGAACTATACTGCACCTAATGTGAGGGAACTATACTGCACCTAATGTGGGGGAACTATACTGCACCTAATGTGAGGGAACTATACTGCACCTAATGTGGGGAACTGTACCGCACCTAATGTGAGGGGAACTATACTGCACCTAATGTGGGGGAACATACTGCACCTAATGTGGGGGAACTATACTGCACCTAATGTGAGGGAACTATACTGCACCTAATGTGGGGGAACTATACTGCACCTAATGTGAGGGAACTATACTGCACCTAATGTGGGGGAACTATACTGCACCTAATGTGAGGGAACTATACTGCACCTAATGTGGGGGAACTATACTGCACCTAATGTTAGGGAACTATACTCCACCTAATATGGGGAAACTGTACTGCACCTAATGTGGGGGGAGCTATACTGCACCTAATGTGAGGGAAATATACTGCCAACCTAATGTGAGGGAACTGTACTGCACCTAATGTGGGGGAACTATACTGCACCTAATGTGAGGGAACTATACTGCACCTAATGTGGGGGAACTATACTGCACCTAATGTGAGGGAACTATACTGCACCTAATGTGGGGGAACTGTACTGCACCTAATGTGGGGGGAGCTATACTGCAACTAATGTGGGGAAACTGTACTGCACCTAATGTGGGAGGAACTATACTGCACCTAATGTGGGGGAACTATACTGCACCTAATGTGGGGGAACTGTACTGCACCTGATGTGGGGAACTATACTGCCAACCTAATGTGGGGGAACTGTACTGCCAACCTAATATGGGGGAACTGTACTGCCTACCTAATATGGGGAACTGTACTGCACCTAATGTGGGGAACTATACTGCACCTAATGTGGGGGAACTGTACTGCCAACCTAATGTGCGGGGACTTATACTGCACCTAATGTAGGGGAACTATACTGCACCTAATGTGAGGGAACTATACTGCACCTAATGTGGGGGAACTGTACTGCACCTAATGTGGGGGGAGCTATACTGCACCTAATGTGGGGAAACTGTACTGCACCTAATTTGGGGGAAACTGTACTGCACCTAATGTGGGGGGAAGGTACTAAACCTAATGTGGGGAACTATACTGCCACCTAATGTGGGGAACTATACTGCCAACCTAATGTGGGGGAACTGTACTGCCAACCTAATATGGGGGAACTGTACTGCCAACCTAATATGTGGAACTGTACTGCCAACCTAATGTGCGGGGACTTATACTGCCAACCTAATGTGGGGGAACTATACTAACTATGTGTATATATATGTATACATGCTCGCACGCGTGAGGTTGTGCTTTAGGGTGCACACCGTAATGCAATAGGCTGCACACGTCTATGGCGTTCTGATCACATGTCTGTACACGCTGTGCGCTCTGATCATATGTCTGTACACTCTGTGCGCTCTGATCACATGTCTGTACACACTGTGCGCTCTGATCACATGTCTGTACACACTGTGCGCTCTGATCACATGTCTCTACACGCTGTGCGCTCTGATCACATGTCTCTACACACTGTGCGCTCTGATCACATGTCTGTACACACTGTGCACTCTGATCACATGTCTGTACACTCTGTGCGCTCTGATCACATGTCTGTACACACTGTGCGCTCTGATCACATGTCTGTACACGCTGTGCACTCTGATCACATGTCTGTACACACTGTGCGCTCTGATCACATGTCTCTACACGCTGTGCGCTCTGATCACATGTCTGTACACTCTGTGCTCTCTGATCACATGTCTGTACACGCTGTGCGCTCTGATCACATGTCTGTACACACTGTGCGCTTTGATCACATGTCTGTACATGCTGTGCGCTCTGATCACATGTCTGTACACACTGTGCGCTCTGATCACATGTCTGTACACACTGTGCACTCTGATCACATGTCTATACACACTGTGCGCTCTGATCACATGTCTCTATACACTGTGCGCACTGATCACATGTCTCTACTCACTGTGCGCTCTGATCACATGTCTCTACTCACTGTGCGCTCTGATCACGTCTGTACACACTGTGCGCTCTGATCACATGTCTCTACACGCTGTGCGCTCTGATCACATGTCTGTACACACTGTGCGCTCTGATCACATGTCTCTACACGCTGTGCGCTCTGATCACATGTCTGTACACACTGTGCGCTCTGATCACATGTCTCTACACGCTGTACGCTCTGATCACATGTCTGTACACACTGTGCGCTCTGATCATATGTCTGTACACACTGTGCGCTCTGATCACATGTCTGTACACGCTGTGCGCTCTGATCACATTTCTCTACACGCTGTGCGCTCTGATCACATGTCTCTACACACTGTGCGCTCTGATCACATGTCTGTACACGCTGTGCGCTCTGATCACATGTCTGTACACACTGTGCGCTCTGATCACATGTCTGTACACACTGTGCGCTCTGATCACATGTCTATACACACTGTGCACTCTGATCACATGTCTGTACACACTGTGCGCTCTGATCACATGTCTGTACACACTGTGCACTCTGATCACATGTCTGTACACACTGTGCACTCTGATCACATGTCTGTACACACTGTGCGCTCTGATCACATGTCTGTACACACTGTGCACTCTGATCACATGTCTGTACACACTGTGCGCTCTGATCACATGTCTGTACACACTGTGCGCTTTGATCACATGTCTGTACACACTGTGCACTCTGATCACATGTCTGTACACACTGTGCACTCTGATCACATGTCTCTACACGCTGTGCGCTCTGATCACATGTCTGTACACACTGTGCGCTTTGATCACATGTCTGTACACGCTGTGCGCTCTGATCACATGTCTGTACACACTGTGCGCTCTGATCACATGTCTGTACACACTGTGCACTCTGATCACATGTCTATACACACTGTGCGCTCTGATCACATGTCTCTATACACTGTGCGCTCTGATCACATGTCTCTACTCACTGTGCGCTCTGATCACATGTCTCTACTCACTGTACGCTCTGATCACGTCTGTACACACTGTGCGCTCTGATCACATGTCTCTACACGCTGTGCGCTCTGATCACATGTCTGTACACGCTGTGCGCTCTGATCATATGTCTGTACACACTGCGCTCTGTACACACTGTGCGCTCTGATCACATGTCTCTACACGCTGTGCGCTCTGATCACATGTCTCTACACGCTGTGCGCTCTGATCACATGTCTCTACACGCTGTGCGCTCTGATCACATGTCTGTACACGCTGTGCGCTCTGATCACATGTCTGTACACACTGTGCGCTCTGATCACATGTCTGTACACGCTGTGCGCTCTGATCACATGTCTGTACACACTGTGCGCTCTGATCACATGTCTCTACACGCTGTGCGCTCTGATCACATGTCTGTACACACTGTGCGCTCTGATCACATGTCTCTACACGCTGTACGCTCTGATCACATGTCTGTACACACTGTGCGCTCTGATCATATGTCTGTACACACTGTACGCTCTGATCACATGTCTGTACACGCTGTGCGCTCTGATCACATTTCTCTACACGCTGTGCGCTCTGATCACATGTCTCTACACACTGTGCGCTCTGATCACATGTCTGTACACGCTGTGCGCTCTGATCACATGTCTGTACACACTGTGCGCTCTGATCACATGTCTGTACACACTGTGCGCTCTGATCACATGTCTGTACACACTGTGCGCTCTGATCACATGTCTGTACACACTGTGCGCTCTGATCACATGTCTGTACACACTGTGCACTCTGATCACATGTCTGTACACACTGTGCACTCTGATCACATGTCTGTACACACTGTGCGCTCTGATCACATGTCTGTACACACTGTGCACTCTGATCACATGTCTGTACACACTGTGCACTCTGATCACATGTCTGTACACACTGTGCGCTCTGATCACATGTCTGTACACACTGTGCACTCTGATCACATGTCTGTACACACTGTGCGCTCTGATCACATGTCTGTACACACTGTGCACTCTGATCACATGTCTGTACACACTGTGCGCTCTGATCACATGTCTGTACACACTGTGCACTCTGGTCACATGTCTGTACACACTGTGCGCTCTGATCACATGTCTGTACACACTGTGCGCTCTGATCACATGTCTGTACACACTGTGCACTTTGATCACGTCTGTACACACTGTGCGCTCTGATCACATGTCTGTACACACTGTGCGCTCTGATCATATGTCTGTACACACTGTACGCTCTGATCACATGTCTGTACACGCTGTGCGCTCTGATCACATTTCTCTACACGCTGTGCGCTCTGATCACATGTCTCTACACACTGTGCGCTCTGATCACATGTCTGTACACGCTGTGCGCTCTGATCACATGTCTGTACACACTGTGCGCTCTGATCACATTTCTCTACACGCTGTGCGCTCTGATCACATGTCTCTACACACTGTGCGCTCTGATCACATGTCTGTACACGCTGTGCGCTCTGATCACATGTCTGTACACACTGTGCACTCTGATCACATGTCTGTAGACACTGTGCACTCTGATCACATGTCTGTACACACTGTGCGCTCTGATCACGTCTGTACACACTGTGCACTCTGATCACATGTCTGTACACACTGTGCGCTCTGATCACATGTCTGTACACACTGTGCGCTTTGATCACATGTCTGTACACACTGTGCACTCTGATCACATGTCTGTACACACTGTGCACTCTGATCACATGTCTGTACACACTGTGCGCTCTGATCACATGTCTGTACACACTGTGCACTCTGATCACATGTCTGTACACACTGTGCACTCTGATCACATGTCTGTACACACTATGCACTCTGATCACATGTCTGTACACACTGTGCGCTCTGATCATATGTCTGTACACACTGTGCACTCTGATCACATGTCTGTACACACTGTGCGCTCTGATCACATGTCTGTACACACTGTGCACTCTGATCACATGTCTGTACACACTGTGCGCTCTGATCACATGTCTGTACACGCTGTGCGCTCTGATCACATTTCTCTACACGCTGTGCGCTCTGATCACATGTCTCTACACACTGTGCGCTCTGATCACATGTCTGTACACGCTGTGCGCTCTGATCACATGTCTGTACACACTGTGCGCTCTGATCACATGTCTGTACACACTGTGCGCTCTGATCACATGTCTGTACACACTGTGCGCTCTGATCACATGTCTATACACACTGTGCACTCTGATCACATGTCTGTACACACTGTGCGCTCTGATCACATGTCTGTACACACTGTGCACTCTGATCACATGTCTGTACACACTGTGCACTCTGATCACATGTCTGTACACACTGTGCGCTCTGATCACATGTCTGTACACACTGTGCACTCTGATCACATGTCTGTACACACTGTGCGCTCTGATCACATGTCTGTACACACTGTGCGCTTTGATCACATGTCTGTACACACTGTGCACTCTGATCACATGTCTGTACACACTGTGCACTCTGATCACATGTCTCTACACGCTGTGCGCTCTGATCACATGTCTGTACACACTGTGCGCTTTGATCACATGTCTGTACACGCTGTGCGCTCTGATCACATGTCTGTACACACTGTGCGCTCTGATCACATGTCTGTACACACTGTGCACTCTGATCACATGTCTATACACACTGTGCGCTCTGATCATATGTCTCTATACACTGTGCGCTCTGATCACATGTCTCTACTCACTGTGCGCTCTGATCACATGTCTCTACTCACTGTACGCTCTGATCACGTCTGTACACACTGTGCGCTCTGATCACATGTCTCTACACGCTGTGCGCTCTGATCACATGTCTGTACACGCTGTGCGCTCTGATCACATGTCTGTACACACTGCGCTCTGTACACACTGTGCGCTCTGATCACATGTCTCTACACGCTGTGCGCTCTGATCACATGTCTCTACACGCTGTGCGCTCTGATCACATGTCTCTACACGCTGTGCGCTCTGATCACATGTCTGTACACGCTGTGCGCTCTGATCACATGTCTGTACACACTGTGCGCTCTGATCACATGTCTGTACACGCTGTGCGCTCTGATCACATGTCTGTACACACTGTGCGCTCTGATCACATGTCTCTACACGCTGTGCGCTCTGATCACATGTCTGTACACACTGTGCGCTCTGATCACATGTCTCTACACGCTGTACGCTCTGATCACATGTCTGTACACACTGTGCGCTCTGATCATATGTCTGTACACACTGTACGCTCTGATCACATGTCTGTACACGCTGTGCGCTCTGATCACATTTCTCTACACGCTGTGCGCTCTGATCACATGTCTCTACACACTGTGCGCTCTGATCACATGTCTGTACACGCTGTGCGCTCTGATCACATGTCTGTACACACTGTGCGCTCTGATCACATGTCTGTACACACTGTGCGCTCTGATCACATGTCTGTACACACTGTGCGCTCTGATCACATGTCTGTACACACTGTGCGCTCTGATCACATGTCTGTACACACTGTGCACTCTGATCACATGTCTGTACACACTGTGCACTCTGATCACATGTCTGTACACACTGTGCGCTCTGATCACATGTCTGTACACACTGTGCACTCTGATCACATGTCTGTACACACTGTGCACTCTGATCACATGTCTGTACACACTGTGCGCTCTGATCACATGTCTGTACACACTGTGCGCTCTGATCACATGTCTGTACACACTGTGCGCTCTGATCACATGTCTGTACACACTGTGCACTCTGATCACATGTCTGTACACACTGTGCGCTCTGATCACATGTCTGTACACACTGTGCACTCTGGTCACATGTCTGTACACACTGTGCGCTCTGATCACATGTCTGTACACACTGTGCGCTCTGATCACATGTCTGTACACACTGTGCACTTTGATCACGTCTGTACACACTGTGCGCTCTGATCACATGTCTGTACACACTGTGCGCTCTGATCATATGTCTGTACACACTGTACGCTCTGATCACATGTCTGTACACGCTGTGCGCTCTGATCACATTTCTCTACACGCTGTGCGCTCTGATCACATGTCTCTACACACTGTGCGCTCTGATCACATGTCTGTACACGCTGTGCGCTCTGATCACATGTCTGTACACACTGTGCGCTCTGATCACATTTCTCTACACGCTGTGCGCTCTGATCACATGTCTCTACACACTGTGCGCTCTGATCACATGTCTGTACACGCTGTGCGCTCTGATCACATGTCTGTACACACTGTGCACTCTGATCACATGTCTGTAGACACTGTGCACTCTGATCACATGTCTGTACACACTGTGCGCTCTGATCACATGTCTGTACACACTGTGCACTCTGATCACATGTCTGTACACACTGTGCGCTCTGATCACATGTCTGTACACACTGTGCGCTTTGATCACATGTCTGTACACACTGTGCACTCTGATCACATGTCTGTACACACTGTGCACTCTGATCACATGTCTGTACACACTGTGCGCTCTGATCACATGTCTGTACACACTGTGCACTCTGATCACATGTCTGTACACACTGTGCACTCTGATCACATGTCTGTACACACTGTGCACTCTGATCACATGTCTGTACACACTGTGCGCTCTGATCATATGTCTGTACACACTGTGCACTCTGATCACATGTCTGTACACACTGTGCGCTCTGATCACATGTCTGTACACACTGTGCACTCTGATCACATGTCTGTACACACTGTGCGCTCTGATCACATGTCTGTACACACTGTGCACTCTGGTCACATGTCTGTACACACTGTGCGCTCTGATCACATGTCTGTACACACTGTGCGCTCTGATCACATGTCTGTACACACTGTGCACTTTGATCACGTCTGTACACACTGTGCGCTCTGATCACATGTCTGTACACACTGTGCGCTCTGATCATATGTCTGTACACACTGTACGCTCTGATCACATGTCTGTACACGCTGTGCGCTCTGATCACATTTCTCTACACGCTGTGCGCTCTGATCACATGTCTCTACACACTGTGCGCTCTGATCACATGTCTGTACACGCTGTGCGCTCTGATCACATGTCTGTACACACTGTGCGTTCTGATCACATTTCTCTACACGCTGTGCGCTCTGATCACATGTCTCTACACACTGTGCGCTCTGATCACATGTCTGTACACGCTGTGCGCTCTGATCACATGTCTGTACACACTGTGCACTCTGATCACATGTCTATAGACACTGTGCACTCTGATCACATGTCTGTACACACTGTGCGCTCTGATCACATTTCTGTACACACTGTGCACTCTGATCACATGTCTGTACACACTGTGCGCTCTGATCACATGTCTGTACACACTGTGCGCTCTGATCACATGTCTGTACACGCTGTGCGCTCTGATCACATGTCTGTACACACTGTGCGCTCTGATCACATTTCTCTACACGCTGTGCGCTCTGATCACATGTCTCTACACACTGTGCGCTCTGATCACATGTCTGTACACGCTGTGCGCTCTGATCACATGTCTGTACACACTGTGCACTCTGATCACATGTCTGTAGACACTGTGCACTCTGATCACATGTCTGTACACACTGTGCGCTCTGATCACATATCTGTACACACTGTGCACTCTGATCACATGTCTGTACACACTGTGCACTCTGATCACATGTCTGTACACACTGTGCGCTCTGATCACATGTCTGTACACACTGTGCACTCTGATCACATGTCTGTACACACTGTGCGCTCTGATCACATGTCTGTACACACTGTGCGCTTTGATCACATGTCTGTACACACTGTGCACTCTGATCACATGTCTGTACACGCTGTGCGCTCTGATCACATGTCTGTACACACTGTGCGCTCTGATCACATGTCTGTACACACTGTGCACTCTGATCACATGTCTGTACACACTGTGCACTCTGATCACATGTCTGTACACACTGTGCGCTCTGATCACATGTCTGTACACACTGTGCACTCTGATCACATGTCTGTACACACTGTGCGCTCTGATCACATGTCTGTACACACTGTGCGCTCTGATCACATGTCTGTACACACTGTGCGCTCTGATCACATGTCTGTACACACTGTGCACTCTGGTCACATGTCTGTACACACTGTGCGCTCTGATCACATGTCTGTACACACTGTGCACTCTGGTCACATGTCTCTACATGACAGGCATGCTTTAAACCTACCAAAGATATAAGGATACATACAAAGCATTATAGCCATGTTTCCCAACCAGTGTGTCTCCAAATGCTGCAAAACTAAAAATGCTGTTGGCTGTCCGGGCATGCTGGGAGTTGTAGTTTTGCAATAAGGACCCCTTTATAAGTCCTTATTAAAATGTATAGCAGAGCCATCGGAGCAGGAGCGGGTAGTGATGCAGTCAGAAGGAATCGTACACCTGCTGGTGTAGTAGAGATGTGTTTGTCATCATGTGGTTTTCTATAGAAGATTTACTACATTCACAACATAAAAGAGCAAAAACACAAATCTATAAAATACAGAGAACTATAGTAAGTACAGATAGTTTGGTGTAAAGTCACATACCCGAAGGCTTCGGAGGATGCATTGGGGGTTAACCCCTTCTCCGCCGCAGCTGTCATCTCCTTGTAGTCATCGGATGTCTCCACTTTATCCAGTCAGAAGAATTTCACATCCCAAGGAAAATAAAAGTTGCAGCAATGGAGAAGACGTAACATCCAGAGGAGAGGAGGAGGAGGAGGCTGCCCGGGAGGACCATGGTGAGAGCGGAGGGTTCAGCTCCTCTGCCGCCTCCTGCAGCCGACACTCACTTAAGTCAACTCACTGGAGGTGACGTCAGATTCTACAGAAGATACAAGTCCGAGAGACGGAGAGAAGAATAGAAGTGGAGATGTGAAGGGGACCGCACCCCAGACAGGAGGAGGATGCTGTGATGGGGGAATGTGTGCACTGCGCTGCGGAATATGTTGGTGCTATAGATCAGTGGTCTCCAACATGCGGACCTCCAGATGTTGGAAAACTACACCTCCCAGCATGCCCGGACAGCCATTGGCTGTCCGGGCATGCTGGGAGTTGTAGTTTTGCAACATCTGGGGGTCCGCAGGTTGAAGACCACTGCTATAGATAGATGTTCTTCTAATGTGGGTCTATGGAGTGATGGTGTGGTGACCCAGTACCGAATCACGTATTCTTCTTTACCCCTACCCATCCTGTGTGGCAGATGCTGCTTCAATGTCCTTTATGGGCCGACTCTCCTTAGAACTCTCTATAATGCACTATATGTACTGTCATACAGTGGCGTAGCTATAGAGGTCGCAAGGGTCGCAATCGCGACCGGGCTCCAAAGCCAGGAGGGCTCGCAGGGACCCCTGCCACTTCACTATACTATATGCTGCAGCAACAGGTCCCGAGCCTGCTGCTGCCATCACTTTTTAAAAACTTTTTTAAAAAACAGGCAGAGGGCTGACGAGAGCAGCGCAGGCAAGCACGTGACCTGTCACAGCCTCTGACCCCGCGAGATCTATCCCCGGCAGCTGTCAGTGACAGGAGCAGCAAGAGCGAGGGAAAAAAACTTTTAATATGGAAGACTTAGTTTTAAATACAAAATACAATTATTTATTCTTAGTTTAAAAAAATATATATAAATAAAATAAATAAATACTTAAATAGAATTAAATATATCAATATATAAATATATTAAAAAAAACAATAATAATAAAATGCTCAAGGGCAATGGCTCAATACTAGATGGGGCCTGGCCAGTCACATTTGGCAAAACTGTATTTCCCTGAAAAAGCCAAAACAAAAAACAAAACCTCATGATACTAGATGACAGTGTGGACGTTATATAATGATTGTGGTAAAAAATACGGTGGAATAGAAAGAACGTGATAAACCCTGTGTGCACAGTTAACACTAGGACGGAATTATCAGTAAGCAAATGAGAGTACCAGGCTGAAAATCAGATTAAACCTTCCATTCAGTACGACAGGGCGACTTTTGGACCCAAACGTCTATAAAATGGCGCCAGAGGTTCTCCCAGTTACGTCAACTGGCCGGCACTAGCAGAGGTGTAGCTTGTGGCTAAAGTCACCGCTTTATGAGTCAAGTCAGTCCCTGTCATCTGTCAAGTCAGCGTGGTCTGCATTCGATTGTCCAGTCCTACAAGTCCCAGCAAGTCCTTAAGGTCTCTGCATCACTGGTCACCTCCTTGGGTCCTGGCTGAACTGTATAGACTTTATCCCCCCTCTTGGTAAAGCTACCGTTGTCAGTTACTTGGCGTTGGAGTCTTTATTGCCCCCGTGCCTAGCCCAGGGTCCAGCGGTATACCTTCGGGTGGTTTTAGGCTAAACCACGCCCTGGTGTCACGAATACAAGGGGTTAATGCCATCTGCCCCTAGGGTAACAACATCTACCCTCATCACATCCCGCTACCACATATATATAGGGAGTAGTGTTGGGCGCGAATGTTTGAAACAATGAGCTCTCTGCTGACATCTCTGTCCATTTTAGGAACTGCCAACTGAGTAAAAGGAAATCTCCATAGAAAACATAGGCTGTTCTGGACAGTTCCTAAAATGGACAGAGATGTCAGCAGAGAGCACTGTGGTCGTGATGTCAGCAGACAGCTCAGTGTTTCAAAAAGAAAAGAATTTCCGCTGTAGTATTCAGCAGCTAATAAGTACAGGAAGGATTAAGACATTTTAATAGAAGTAATTAAAAAATCTATTTAACTTTCTGGCACCAGTTGATTTAAAAAAAAAAAAAAAAAAAAAAGGTTTTCACCGGAGTACCCCTTTAAATGAAAATAAGCAAAAATAGTAATAAAACAACCAACCAATATGAATCCTGTCTGTGTCTAATTATTTGTTGATTATTGGGGACACATAGTATCCTCTTACCTACACTGGACGTGGATATGTCACATTTTTCGGAAGAAGACCTTAAAGGGGTACTCCGGCTCTAAGGCATCTTATCCCCTATGCAAAGGATAGGGGAAAAGATATCTGACCGCGGGGGTCCCGCCGCTGGTGACCCCTGCAATCTTGCATTCGGCACCCACCTCTTTGAGCTGCACACTGCGCTGCCAGCTCACAAATTGCCGGATGCTGACCACGGGGCCGGAGTATTGTGACGTCACGCCCCCGCCCCCGTGTGATATCATCCCCCGCTATGCAAGTCTATGGGAGGGGGCGTGACGGCCGTCACGCCCCCTCCCATAGACTTGCATAGCGGGGCGGGGTCAGACAGGGGATAAGATGTCTTAGGGCCGGAGTACCCCTTTAATCCATACAGTGTATAGCTTGGTATCTGTCACAAGACTAATGGCAATCCAGAATGTTCGATATGCATTAAATGTAGATGTGTCACATTTTATAACTAGCTCTATTCTCATCACCTCCATCATTTCACCATCCTTTAATGAGCCATAATATGGGGTAAATATGCCAAAGGTTATTCAATTATATATGGAAAAAACTTGCAAACAAGAAGCCGCAAAAGTAAAACCTTCATTTATACCTAATGGTGCTTGACTGCATAATCGCCAGATCCGGCATCTGAGGCCCCACACTTTTGCTCTGCTCACAGCTCTAGACTGAACTGGACTGGGGTGTCTCCTCCCCCCACTACTCTATATAGGAAAGAATTTAGGGGTCCCCATTGGCAGGCAAGGTCACATGGGTTTACACTGCTCTCTGCTTAAAGGTACAATAAAGCATACAAATAACATATATATATATATATATATATATATATATATATATATATATATATATATATAACATAACATGGCAATTAGAAAAACATTAAATCTTGGCAAAGTGCTGGGACATAATAAATACAATAATAAGTCCCTCAGTGGGCCCAACACCTATGCCGCAGGGCTGCCTGAGGAAGTCCGAAGCCACAGGACAGCCTTTGGTGCTGGGACACCACAAACTCCCCCTCTAAAATGTCCTCGGCGCCCAGTCCTGGTGGCTGAGGAGTGACAAAGGTAGTGCAACTTTGAAGGTAGAGAGAGTTCCTTCCTTTATGTGACTGGTGCCTTACTGGTAACCAAACGCTTGCCAGGATATGCAAAGTAGTGCCATAAATTGATACATAAATATGGTGAATTTTGGCATTGAAGCTGCGGTAAACTCACAAACAGACATGAAGACAAGACAAACATATAACAGGCCTTGGAGCTTTTCTTGGGTTGCTGCAATTACGACCAAGGTAAACCTGGAAAGCGGGCCAGAGCTGCCTTAGGTTATTCTTCGCTGCTGGTCCTGTGCCATAGGGTCCATTGGCTTCAAGCATCTTCTCTCTCCGTGACAAAAGGTAGAGTTCTCCTCATCGGCCACACCCAAGGACACGACAAGGACACAGACAGACACCTCCTTCAACGACTAAATTTCAGCCAAGGCATCCCCTTGAATTTCGTGGTAACCTAATGCGCTTCCGAAGACAAGGAATGCAAACAACATAGAGCATAGAACAGAGTTACATCCTAACTGCAAAATATATTTCTGACTAAATATACGATAAGACATTTAATTACTGTCTTACACTAATGACAGCACTTATTAAAGTATGAAAAATAGACAATATAATACTGCATACATACATTACAAGACTGTCTAGGATAAACATGTCTCCGCAAGGCAATCCTGACTAAACAATTTTACTAAGAAAAGGCACTTTAGGATTTGGTATCCAACCAGGAAGGCAGAAGAATGCTTAGGAAGTTCACTGTATAACTGGGCACATAAAGTGTAGTGGTTTCTTCTTGGCCGGAGGCCACGCACTTTACTTGAACTGTTGCAGAACTTTGGTAACAAAACAAGTATCAGTCTTGGGGCATTTTCACGAATGTCCTGCACAACCTGGTAGTTATGCAGAAGGTGAATATAGAAACTTTAGGCTCTTGCACCATACAGGAAAACAAAAAGATTTTAAGAAGGGGTGAGCATTATTTTGTCTCACCTCCTCTGCTAATGCAGCTCTTCTTCAATAGGTAGGGTATTTACCATCCCAGCGGCAGCAGTCGCCACCTCTCCTTGGCTGGGACAGGAATCTTGCTTCTGGCAGAGGGATCAGGAACTTGTGCATGGCCCGGATGACCACTGGCCCGTCGCCAAACACCCACCTCGGCAGTGGAGGTGACATGGGTCACTTACCATGATCATGGTCATGATGCAGACTTTTCAGGTGAGACTTTGACTTCTGGAGGCGCAGCAAGGTCCAAGAGAGAACCCCACGTGGGTAGCTGTGAGGCTGCAGGCTCTTCCTTCTTCTGAGGTGCTGGGTCATCTGACCAAGCGTCATCTTCTGGCAGCGGGACAATCAGCCAGCTCTCTCTTCTAGGGACAGGAGCGTCATGCACTCCGCGAGAAGTTGCGCCAGCTCGGTGATATCACTGTTAATTTTCAGTGAAGTGGCGGCTGCCATCTTGGTGCTCTCAGACGAGGTGCTCTTTGCTCTGATCACACAAGGTAAAGCTCTTGGGTGGAGTTCTGCAGTGAGCTTTATAGCATCCTCCCCAAAATGGCCGCCAACAGGAAGTTTGTCATCCATGCAACCTCTTCAACCATCCCCTGTGCAACAAGGGGACAGTCCTTTGAGTTCCTCATTGGCTTTGGCAAAGCAACTTGGTTCCCGGGCCTGGGGGCAGGGCATTTAATCTGGCGGGAATTCTTCACGCAATTCACCCTCTCTGGATTGACCCCTCTTGGGGCGGACTGAAATCTGTGGCGTAGCATGAATTCGCTATTCTGCTTACACATGCGGACTGACATGTGTCCTGTACAATAATTCTGGCGCACAATCTGTCGCACGCTCCGTGCGGCTTCTAGGATACATTTCAGACTGGGGGGTTTTGTAGGCACATACCCGAATCCTGTTCATGGACACTAAGCTTTGTGGTAGACATTGGGGTTTTAGGGAAAATACCTTATTACTTTGTGACGCCAGGGCACCGTTATCCTATACACGGTTCGAGGTTGGAGACAGCTTCTCCTGGGCCAAACACAGGGAGTAAATGAAGACACCGAAGTCAGGTTACGGATAACTGTCTTTACTGAGCAGGGTGCAGATAGATGTGGTGTAACCCCTTGGGAGCCCTGTTGCCTTTCTGGGACTTTCAGTGCTTTCACTTTCATTGATGATTGACCTTGGTAGCTAGGGTTCTGTCAAGGTCCTGTAGCTTTCTCCGCCAGAGCATGAACTTCCACCTTGCGGGTGATCCTTGCAGAATGACCGCACAAGATAGATTTATTCTGGGCCTTCCCTTAAAGAGGTACTCCACTGGCCAACATTCGGAACATTTAGTTCCAAACACTGTGTGCTCACTGCAGGGGTCATCATGCCCCCTCGATGCAAGTCTATGGGAGGAGACGACTGCCGCGCCCCTCCCATAGACTTGCATTGAGGGGATGTGATGTGACATCATGAAGGGGCGTGGCCAACCCCCGCAGCTTGCACACAGCGTTCACGATTAAATGTTCTGAATGCTGGCCTGCAGAGTACCCCTTTAAGGCTTCTCCACACACTTCACACCTTTACCACACTTGTTCTTAGTTCTCTAGAGTGACTAGCACTGAACTGAACTGGGATCACTCCTCCCCCCCACTACTTTGTATGGGCAGGAATTTAGGGGTTCCCATTGGCAGGCCGGGTCACATGGGTTTACACTGCTCTCTGCTTAAAGGAACAAAAACACATATAAATAACATATCTAGAAATAACATAACATGACAATCAGAAAAACACTAACTCTTGGCAAAGTGCTGGGACATAATAAACACAATAAACACAACACACCTGTGCCGCAGGTCTGCATGAGGAAGCCACAGGACAGCCTCTGGTGCTGGGACACCACATATGGACCTGTAACTGTAAGATTCCCCAAGCTGACTAGGGTTCCTCTGTCGGGCCAGGAATCAGGGGGGGGGGGGGGGGGTCCCATCATCAGACAGACCCTCCCCCCCCCCCCCTCCCTTCGATCAGGAATCTTATCCCTGGCCTTATCCATTGGATAGGGGTTAAGATATCTAGGGGTGGAGTACCCCTTTAAATTTTTACAAATCTGTCACCTGCGCACCCACAATGCACCACTTTCTAGTAACAGAAAACAAAAATAATTCTTATTTCGTATATAAAAGAACCTTCTTAATTCCTTGATCTTCCTATATAGGGCCAGTTCTTTGAGTCTTTATCAGACTAAACCATCTGAGGATAATGAAGGGGCGTCAGTAGGTTATTTCCTATGATGGTTGGTGCCGAACTGTATATTTATAAAGGACAGATTCAAACTCAGATTTTTTTTCCTTTACTCTGCCGCCCTCTAGTGGTCATTATTAAAACCGCTCCTTTATATCAATTCATATTTGGGAAGTTCCAAAACCAGTGTTACCCTACCAGCACACCTTCAGATGTTGCAAAACTAAAACTCCCAGCATGCTCTATCTATGTATCTCATATCAATCTATCTATCTATCTATCTATCTATCTATCTATCTCATATCTATCTATCTATCTATCTATCTATCTCATATCTATCTATCTATCTCATCTATCTATCTATCTATCTATCTCATATCTATCTATCTATCTATCTCATATCTATCTATCTATCTCATATCTGTCTATTTCATATCTATCTATCTCATATCTATCTATCTATCTATCTATCTATCTCATAACTGTCTATTTCATATCTATCTATATCATATCTATCTCATATCTATCTATCTATCTATCTCCTATCTATCTATCTATCTATCTATCTATCTATCTATCTATCTATCTATCTATCTCATATCTATCTATCTCATATCTATCTATCTATCTATCTATCTCATATCTATCTATCTCATATCTATCTATCTCATATCTATCTATCTCCTATCTATCTCATATCTATCTATCTATCTATCTCATATCTATCTATCTCATATCTATCTATCTCATATCTATCTATCTATCTATCTATCTATCTCCTATCTATCTCATATCTATCTATCTCATATCTATCTATCTATCTATCTATCTATCTCATATCTATCTATCTATCTATCTCATATCTATCTATCTATCTCCTATCTATCTATCTATCTATCTATCTCATATCTATCTATCTCATATCTATCTATCTATCTCATATCTATCTATCTCACATCTATCTATCTCATATCTATCTATCTATCTCACATCTATCTATCTCATATCTATCTATCTATCTCATATCTATCTATCTATCTATCTCATATCTATCTATCTCATATCTATCTATCTCATATCTATCTATCTATCTATCTATCTCCTATCTATCTCATATCTATCTATCTCATATCTATCTATCTATCTATCTATCTCATATCTATCTATCTATCTATCTCATATCTATCTATCTATCTCCTATCTATCTATCTATCTATCTATCTCATATCTATCTATCTCATATCTATCTATCTATCTCATATCTATCTATCTCACATCTATCTATCTCATATCTATCTATCTATCTATCTCACATCTATCTATCTCATATCTATCTATCTCATATCTATCTATCTCATATCTATCTCATATCTATCTATCTCATATCTATCTATCTCATATCTATCTCATATCTATCTATCTCATATCTATCTATCTCCTATCTATCTATGTCATATCTATCTATCTCATATCTATCTATCTATCTCATATCTATCTATCTCATATCTATCTATCTAAAAAAAAAAGTCCAAAGAGCAGCACAACCACAGCAGATAAATGCAATCTATTTGGTGCAAGCCGTCATCTGGTTCCTGGTCAGGGTCACCATGTTAAATACAAATAGCAAAGGGCCGCAGCACACACAGGTAAACTTCAAAATAGGTGAGTATTTATTGCATCTTCACAGCAAAATCAGGTGCACCTATTTTGAAGTTTACCTGTGTGTGCTGCGGCCCTTTGCTATTTGTATCTATCTATCTATCTATCTATCTATCTATCTATGTCATCTCATACACAGAGTGTTTAGTCACAGCAAAAAATATCAGGGAGTTCTGGATGTAGAAGAAAGCTTCCAATTTTATTGACACCATAAAGTGTACAAGGTGCAACGTTTCAGCATACCGCCTTTATCATGCTGTGATCACACCAGGACGCTGCGCTTAATGTTGTCTGCATCAAGATTCCTGCATAGAGTATTTAAATCCAAATCCCTGCCAATAACTGGGGTTTTTAGTTTGAGATGCACCTCAGGGGTGGTACTAATTCTAGCTGAAGAGATTCATTGGCGTATGGAGACTTACCTTAAGGCACTGCTGCAAGTATGAAGAAAACCCCCACATCTCAGTGAAGTGCCAGGTCCTGGTTGGTTAAAGAGTTGTCCTATACCGAATGTCACGTGCCACCATCATAAGACATGTCAGATGCCACCATCATGAGACATGTCAGATGCCACCATTATGAGACATGTCAGATGCCACCATCATGAAAGATGTCAGATGCCACCATCATGAGACATGTCAGATGCCACCATTATGAGACATGTAAGATGCCACATCATGAGAGATGTCAGATGCCACCATCATGAGAGATGTCAGATGCCACCATCATGAGACATGTCAGATGCCACCATCATGGGAGATGTCAGATGCCACCATCATGAGACATGTCAGATGCCACCATCATGAGAGATGTCAGATGCCACCATCATGAGACATGTCAGAAGCCACCATTATGAGACATATCAGATGCCACCATCATGAGACATGTCAGATGCCACCATTATGAGACATGTCAGATGCCACCATTATGAGACATGTCAGATGCCACCATCATGAGACATGTCAGATGCCACCATTATGAGACATGTCAGATGCCACCATCATGAGACATGTCAGATGCCACCATCATGAGACATGTCAGATGCCACCATTATGAGACATGTCAGATGCCACCATCATGAGACATGTCAGATGCCACCATCATGAGACATGTCAGATGCCACCATTATGAGACATGTCAGATGCCACCATCATGAGACATGTCAGATGCCACCATCATGAGACATGTCAGATGCCACCATTATGTCAGGTATGTCAGGTTCCACCATCATGGGCTAACTAAATGCTGCAGTTACCAATTCTCTCTGTAAAGCCCCAGTGGCACAGTACCGGTGGCCCCCTGTTATGTCGGCACAGTGGCACCTGCTGGCCCTTACTGCTAGGCAAGGACTTTCCGAAGGAGCTCTTGGATCCCTTGGGTAACATAAACAAACAATCTTATCGGTGTTACCAACAGACTTGAACTTTTTACTCCACTACAGCAGGTTGTTATACAGACAAATATCCTTCATCATTCAGCAAAGTACCTAACCTGTCACCATACTTGACCCAGGAAACATTGGAAGCAACGTCATTATGCCCGAACAAGGGGTATTTGTCAGTAATCTGTCTTAAACCAACAGTAGCGCAATCGCTGTATTGTTTGTGATGTTTGAGAGCAAAAGGAGAAATCGCGAATGAAGGGAAGGAGCGTGCTGTGAAAAGGAAGGCAAACACTGATGTATTTACGCTTCGGCGGACGGGTATATAAAACGTTACGTAGCTGTTCTAGTAAAAGGTTCTCCACATGGACTGGGAAAAAGGAGCAACTGCGAAAGCGATAACGCTACACGGACTCCTGTAAATTCTTATGTCTTCATCCTGTCATTGAATCTTTATAGCTTATGACTGGAAAAGCTGGGTTGCATGTAAGATGGCTGCACTTCAGGAAAGGGTTAAAGGAGTACTCCGGAATAGGAAGGTTGTCGTCCTTACTGCTGGCAGTAAAAAAAATAAACAGGTACATACCTTCCTTCGCTCCCCCGGTGCCTCCAGTAACCCACTCCGGTCACCGCCGCGATCCTCTTCCTTATTGCCGGTGGTCGGCGAGTCATACTGCACTCAGCCAATCATCGTCCGCAGCGAAGTCCTGACTCGGCCGGCGATAGCAGGGCCGAAAACGTCACACTGCCGCTCAGCCTATCGTCGGACAAGTCGGACTTCGCTGGTGCCGGGGTCAAAAACGTCACAGTGCCGCTCAGCCTATCGTCGGCCGAGTCGGGACTTCGCTGGTGACGGGGCCAAAAACGTCACACTGCCGCTCAGCCTATCATCGGCCAAGTCGGGACTTCGCTGGTGCCGGGGGCCGAAAACGTCACACTGCCGCTCAGCCTATCATCGGCCAAGTCGGGACTTCGCTGTGGCCGGTGATTGGCAGTATGTGAGTGCAGTATGACTCGCCGACCACCGGCAACCAGGAAGAGGATTACGGCGGAAACCGGAGTGAGTTACCGGAGGCACCGGGGGAACGAAGGAAGGTATATACCTGTTTATTTTTTCAACTGCCGGCAGTATGGGCGACAATTTTCCTATTCCGGAGTTCTCCTTTAACACTAGAGATGAAAAAATCAATTTGTCAAAAATCGGATTCGGTCTAAATTTTGCCATTCATACGATTCTGAACTTTTTGCTGATTCCTTTTGGATTGTTTAGCCCTTAGAAGACACGCAATGTACATGTACGCCACAATGGTCTGCAATCATTGCGTCTCCTAACATGGTGATCGGAACCAGCAGCCGGGATCTCATGGAAAATCCACCCGATGTCCGCTATTAACCCTTCAGATGCCGTGATTGAAACCGGCTCAGGGGTTCTCATCGGACCACCGATAAGTAAAATGAAAGGTATCATTAAAATGTACAATTGATCATGCAAAAAAACAAACATCATATGGGTCTGTGTGTGGCTTCTTATGGTGAGGAGGAAGAAACAAAAGCGCAAAAAAGGCCCGGCTCCTGCGCACTGCCGTGATCTTGAGGTAAGCGGCAATGTTTTATACATCACAGCTTCAACGATGGCTGGGAACTCGGGATCTGAACCTGACACTCAGATTCAATGAATCTGTGCCAAAATTAATCTTGGAAGATTCCCCTATATGAAGTTACCACTAAGCTTTTCCAGTCACCAACACAAGAAGAAATGGGGAGAGCACTCACAGACAACCGAATTGTATCGGACTATATCCTATTGATAGACATTAATTAATTAGAAAAGCAGCAAGGTATCCAGATCCAATAATAGAGGCGATCCCTGTGGGGTGCGTATATGTCAAGCTGAAGTATCGAAGTATAACAAGCAAAAAGGTGTATATGCACTCACCGCAGGGAAAGCATCATCACGTCCGGGAGTTCGGGATCACGGGAACAGTTCTCAATGGTATGGAGTGCTCAGAGGCAATGCCAGCCGTTTCTTACGATGGAACGTACTTCTTCCAGCCTCCGAGGCCGGAAGAAGTACGTTCCATCACACGAAACGGCTGGCGTTGCCTCTGAGCGCTCCATGCCATCGAGACCTGTTCCCGTGATCTCGGACGTGGTGATGCTTTCCCTGCGGTGAGTTCTTATATACACCTTTTTGCTTGTTGTTCTGTGGTACATAATCCTAGTGCTTCCATAATACATTAGATACACTTGAACCAGCCTGGGATTGTCTTTCTTTGACTTTACGTATTTTAGAATACCCAAAAGAAAGAACAAACCTCTCTCAAGTGAACTATTATAACTGTATCTCTTCTACTGGACCAGATCTCTATTCTTCTCCCATAATGATGAGATCCCCAAATATAAGCAAGAAATAAGAATAGCTGGGGCAAATGTAAACCCCATGGCCATCCCTAGATGTTGCTAATACAATTCTCTATGAAATGAAATGTGTTTTTATTCCCTTTTAAGTAGCCCTTATAAATAAATGTGTAGCTTTCAAATCCTTATGATATAAAAAACAACACAGAGAACAGCTTATAAATGCTTACATAGACTTTACTTAAATCTAAGATTTCATCTAAAGCAATATATATATATATATATATATATATATATATATATATACACAAATCCTACCAAACAATTTCATTATACCTTTTTACATTTACAAGAGGGTCAATAAATTGTTTTCCTAAATTAAAAAACATAAAAAGACAATAACAAAGCTAAGGGTGAATCTTAAAGGGGTACTCCAGTGGAAAACTTTTTTTTTTTTTTTTAAATCAACTGGTGCCGTGTAAATCACTTCTAAAAAAAAAATCTTTATCCTTCCAGTACTTATTAGCTGCTAAATACTACAGAGGAAATTCTTTTCTTTTTGGAACACAGAGCTCTCTGCTGACATCACGAGCACAGTGCTCTCTGCTGACATTTCTGTCCATTTTAGAAACTGTCCAGAGTAAGAGAAAATCCCCATAGCAAACATATGCTGCTCTGGACAGTTCTTAAAATGGACAGAGATGTCAACAGAGAGCACTGTGTTCCAAAAAGAAAATAATTTCCTCTGTAGTATTCAGCAGCTAATAAGTACTGGAAGGATTAAGATTTTTTAATAGAAGTAATTTACAAATCTGTTTAACTTTCTGGCACCCTGATTTAAAAAAAAAAAAAAAAAAAGTTTCCTCCGGAGTACCCCTTTAACCCCATTGCGGTCCCCAGATATGGGAAGTAAAGTTTTCCATGAAAAGAGGCGTATCATTTACAACTAATAAATTGAAACCTAATATAAATAATAACATCTTATCAAACACAGTGGAATGAGGTTTTAGGTGGGAACATTCATGTTTTTTGTCTCTTTTTCACAAGGTGCGATACATAACTTATACCAGTAGGTTCCTAAATGAAACTTTTTCAGCACATGGACTAAACTCTCTAGAAAAGGCTTTTTAATTGAGGTGGAGGAGAAGTGAAATATTATGGGATCCAAAGATGCGTTGAACGTGCTAAGGAGTAAAGTGTAGACTCTCCAATCTGGACTATCCCCTTCGATAAAGCCCACGATATGGGATACGTTATAAGGCATGAAACACACAATGAAGTTTATGAGCGTGGCCATCACCAGCCCAATGGCCCTTATTTTTCTTTTCCTGTCCAGGTGACACTTCCACATGAGAATTTTGATGAAGTTCCCATAGCAGAATATGGTTATCATAAATGGGATACAAAAAAGCACAAAACATATTTCTAACCGAACAAGAAGCAGAACTTCCAACTGTGGCGGTGTAAACATGCTATAGCAGACGGTAGAGTTGCTGGCCGTCAAGTTATTGGGCGCGATATGCTCCACAATGTAGACAATACTGCAGTGAACCGTGGCAATGCACCATATGAACATACTCCCCACCAAGGAGTAGACTGGCTTTTTCAGGATCTTGTACCTTATGGGAAAAGCCGTAGCCAGATATCTCTCAACGCTTATGGCCATGAGGAACAGTGAGGTGATGTAGATGCTACTGAAGTACATAAAGGACGACAGAGGACAAAAAATGTAGGGCATCGGCCAATTCATATCAAAGGCCGCTTCAACCATGCGAAACGGGAGGAAAGTCAAAAGGAGCAGATCGGAAATGGTCAAATTGGCCAGCAAGATGTCCACCGGTACAAGCTTATGGCTGCGCTTGTGAACAAGTGTTGACAGGGCTATTATATTAAGAGGAAGCCCCGTGATAAATGTGATGAGGTAGACGAACAGAAAGAGATGCTTCGATCCTGAAAAATAACTCATGATGGCTTCACAACGTCATGCCTAGGGCTCGGTCTCTCTCGGTAACTTGGTGATTTTGTTCTTGAAGGTTTTTCTGTGACCTGAAGAAGAAAATGAAGACACGTCACTAGAAAAACTTTACCAGATATCATGTTTTGTTTATGGTTGGGATACCAAGAGTCAACCATGGCTAGAGTCACACATCTCTCCAAAATATCCCCACCGGGGAATGACCGAGATCTGCTGGGAATTTACAAGCTTAGACCAACATCTTAAAGGGCTACTCCGGCCCTAAGACATCCCCTATCCAAAGGATAGGGAATAAGATGTCTGCATGGGGGGGTCCCGCAGCTGGGGACCCCTGCAATCTTACATTGGGCACCCACATCTTTGAGCTGCACGCCACGCTGCCAGCTCACAAACTGCCGGGTGCCGACCACGGGGCCGGAGTATCGTCACGACTCCTCTCCCGCATGACGTCACGCCCTGCCCCCATTATGCAAGTCTATGGGAGGGGCCGTGATGGCCCCCGTGTGATATCACGGCCCGCCCCCGCTATGCAAGTCTATGGGAGGGGGCGTGCATAGCAGGGGCGGGACATGACAATGGCGGGGGGGGAGTCGTGATGTCACGATACTCCGGCCCCGTGGTCAGCACCCGGCAGTTTGTGAGCTGGCAGTGCGGCGTGCAGCTCAAAGAGGTGGGTGCCGAATGCAAGATTGTGGGGTCCCCAGCGGCGGGACCCCCGCGGTCAAACATCTTATCACCTATCCTTTGGATAGGGGATAAGATGTCTTAGGGCCGGAGTACCCCTTTAAGTCATGGAAAGGTCTGGACAGTGCTAAATGGTCATCCGTGAAAGTACAGTCTTATATTACATGTAATGGACACCACCTTGATCTTCTCACAAGACTAAAAGTACTTATCCAGGATTAGACCAACATGGAAGTTACACCCGTCCTCAGGTTGTCCCCTGCCCAAGTCACCAGGCACAGCTCATGGACAGGTGGGATGATGTTTCTGCAAAAAGCAGCCATGTGCATTCTTATCCTGTACAACCCCTTTAGGACTGAAATAGAGGAAAAGATTACATGAAATCCTGGAACTTTATTTAAAATTAAAGGGGTACAAATTTTTAAATGAACTGGTGCCAGAAAGTTATACAGATTTGTAAATTACTTCTATAAAAAAAAAAAAAAACTTAACCCTTGCAGTACTTATCAGCTGCTGTATGCTCCACAGGAAGTTGTGTAGTTCTTTCCAGTCCACAGTGCTCTCTACTGCTGCCTCTGTCCAGGTCAGGAACTGTCCACAGTAGAAGCAAATCCCCATAGCAAACCTCTCCTGCGCTTAACAGTTCCTGACCTGGACAGAGGTGTCAGCAGAGAGCACTGTGATCAGACTGGAAAGAACTACACAACTTCATGTGGAGCATACAGCAGCTGATAAGTACTGGAAGGATTAAGATTTTTAAATAGAATTGATTTACAAATCTGTTTAACTTTCTGGCACCAGTTGATTTAAAATTTTTTTTTTTTTTACTGGAGTACCCCTTTAAAGACTAAAAATCGAGAGAGTGCATCTGATTGTTTTTGGGAAAGAATGAAAAGATAGATAGATAGATATGAGATAGATAGATAGATAGAAATATATGAGATAGATAGATATGAGATAGATATGAGAGATAGATAGATAGATATGAGATAGATAGATAGATATGAGATAGATATGAGATAGATAGATAGATATGAGATAGATAGATAGATAGATAGATATGAGATAGATAGATAGATATGAGATAGATAGATAGATGATAGATAGATATGAGATAGATAGATAGATAGATAGATATGAGATAGATAGATAGATAGATAGATAGATATGAGATAGATAGTTAGATAAAAGATAGATACATATGAGATAGATAGATAGATAGATATGAGATAGATAGATAGATATGAGATAGATAGTTAGATAAAAGATAGATACATATGAGATAGATAGATAGATAGATAGATAGATATGAGATAGATAGATAAGAGATAGATAGATAGATATAAGATAGATAAATAGATAGAAGAATTATCAATACCTTAGATTTTTATAGGTTTGCCCGTAGTTTTCTCGGCATCTTTCCTCTCTTCTCACGTTGTCCTCTCCGTCTCCTGACTAGAAATAATAAGATATGGTATGGACATAGATTTCCATAGAAATATTATCTCTTCTTTGTTTATAGAAGGATAAGGTTTATATATGAAGCCGATCGATTCGCAGGTTCCTGAACAGATGTAGCGCTCCGGTGAAGTCCCATAAAACACTCATGTGAAGGCTTATTAAATTCTCTCTGGTTCCTGGGCTCATGGGGGGGGGGGGGGGGGGGGGGGGTGTATACTTCACTAGAAATTGGAGAACATGGATCTCACGTCTGATTGATATACACACTTATAATATTAGTCCTGAATTGTTTTGCGTCAAATGCATAATAATACATTCCAATTATATATTCCAAAAATTCCAAATACCTGAATCCTAATGGTTCAGAAATGTTTACATGTACTATAAATGGGACAGATTCTAGAAGAAAAGCTTCAGGGCAATAGAATTTGGAGTTATCCGTACAATGCATCTGGAATTTTCTTTTCCTACAGCAAATTGTAAGTTCTATTTTAAGGCTATCCAGTAAACAGGGCTAGGATGAGGTATTTTGGCCCCCCCCCCCCCCAAGACATTGGTAGTGTCTACACGGATACATGCTCTGAACCCCCCCCCCAGAAAATTCAAAAAAACATATATGACATTGTCAGTGTCAGTAAGTACTGACTGGTGATAAAAATAGGTGGGAGCGATGCTGTGCTGTTCAAGTTGCTGTGCTGCCCCTGCTGGTGGGAAGCATGTAAAAGTGTATAAGAATTAGGTCACATGACCTTCCTTTAGACAGACAAGAGAAGCATCTTACTGTGATGTGCAGCAAGTTAGCTCAGCCCTGGTCTTGCCAGAGAAGTTTAATCCTTCCTCAAGTTGCTAAACCCAATTTAAAGGGGTATTCCAGGATTTTTTTTTTTTATTTGACTATGCTACTGGGGCTGTAAAGTTAGTGTAGTTCATAATATAGTGTCTGTACCTGTGTGTGACGGTTTTCTCACAATTCTTCTGTGATTTTCACCCGAATATTTATTTTTATCAGCATACAAAATGACTGTTGTCTCAGATTTTTCCCAGGTTGCAATGCGGCCGAGACCTGACATCACTAGTCAGCTTATGACAGGGAGCCTGTCTGCTTCAATGGGTGGAGCGATCACTTGGTGGGGGAGAGATCAATCTGCAACTAATGCAGCAGCTGTAGGCACCCTGATTGGAAAACACAGGTCTTTTGAATGGATGCAGCTCATTTATGTTTCAATGGGTGGGGTGGCTGATGTGTGGGAGGGAGGAAAATGGAGTTATGGGATTTGTAGGCAAAGAAGCAAACTCAAACAGGAAATACCAGTTCACAAAAAGCTAGCCACAGAGTTATGGTAATCTCACAACATAGCCATTTAGCCCAAAGACAAGAGCAGATACTTCCTAAGTATGTCCATTACTGTCTGGCAGGGACGTACTAAAATCACCTTATGGTGGAGAAACCCTTTAAATCAGCTCAAGGTCAGTTGTGGTGAATCATGGAATCCTGGCAATTAGGATGTTTATTACCCAAGAACTGTCTCCAGTACATGCTGAGAGGGTATCCGTTCCTACATTTGTGTTCCTGCTCCAAGAGGGGGAATGTTCTCAAGCCAGAAGAGATAGAAGCTGTACAAGGGCTCTTCTGACATCAATGGACTCTTTGTAAGCTTCTGGCTAGAGTTAGTGCAATGTGTCTATATACACTTGTATCTGGGTCAAGTAAAGTCATTTACACCAGTTGTCTCAAACTGTGGTTGCAAAACTTCAACTCCCAGCATGCCCGGACAGCCGTTGGCTGTCCGGGCATGCTGGGAGTTGAAGTTTTGCAACATCCAGAGGGCCATAGTTTGAGTCCACTGATTTACGCATACCATCACAGGTAGACCAGCACCAAGACACCTACACTATAGTGTTTTCCCCGGGTGCAAGGACCTGTGTAGACCCCCAATCACATATGTTCAGCCAGAAGCCTGGGCACCTCCATAGGAACCAAAATGATGCATCGATTTCTGTCGGAACCAAAATGATGCATCGATTTCTATAGGAACCAAAATGATGCATCTGTAGAGAAAAGAAAAGAAAGGACCGACGGACGGCGCCTCGTGTATTTACCCTGAATAGATTGGGTGGTGGGTGGGCAACCCCACGGGGCGTATAGATGGCCGCTCACCTTGAGATCTATGCAAAAAAGCATATCACCCACGATATAATCGGGGTACTGTAGTGCGAGTCGCTGCTATGCCGATGGGTTGCAGGAGGAAACATGTCCTCCTGGGAGTCAATATTAGAAGTAGAGCAGGAAAAAACCCTCAGGTATGGCGCTGCAGACTCTTGTAGACAGATGAGGCTGATGCCAAGGTAATAGGAAAGTCCTCAGCAGGACATTTTATTAAAAAAAACAATAAAATGGACAAGATTACGCGTTTCGGGAGGATCCCTCCCTTCCTCAGATCAGGATCAAAATGATGCATAGATTGCCATATGAACTAGAACTTTGTATATGTAGAATCTGTGGAAATAAAAGAAAAAGGACCGACGGAGGGTGTCTCGTGTAATACCGTTAGTGAGTGAAAGATTAGTGGGGGGCAGCCCCATGGAACTTATAGATGGTCGCTCACCTTAGAAAGAATATAAATGAGCATATCACCCCAGAGAGTATTGGGGTACAAATGGTGTGGGTCGTTGCTCAGTCAGCGGGTTTCAGGAGAAGACAACAGTCGTCCTGGAGGGGTATGTGGAAACGAAGAAGAAAACCCTTGGAATATGGCGTTGCAGACTCTTATGGATGAATGAGGCGGATGTCAGAAATAGTTTGAAGTAGTCCTCAGCAGGACCGTTTATTGAACAAAAATAATAAAAAAAAACAGGATTACGCGTTTCTGGAGGAGCCCTCCCTTCCTCAGATCTGGAGCTCTGACTGACTTTATATTGATAAAGTCTATTGTTCTGCTGCCTCCGTGCTTCCCTTACTAACATCTTCATGTTGTCTTTGTGAACATCAGGATTTCCTCTCTAAAGTAATCCAGAACCAAAAGAAAATACATTATTAAGTGTCTGTATAATCTTATCCTGCAGAAGGTGACCTCCACGGATCACACTGGGGAATATGTAATACAGCAATTAAAGGAAATGTTTTCGTTTTTTATGAAATATTATTATTTTTGGTTCAGTTTTGGAAATGTTTAAAAAAAAAAAAAGTCTAATTGAAATTGCTTATAGTAATCTTGGGGTCTAGATGCCACTAATAACCAAAATCCTGGTAAAAAATGGTGCGCTTTACTGCGATTAAAAAGGGGTACCCCACTGGCCCAGCGTTCGGAACATTTGGCTCCGAACGCGTGAAGCGGGCGGGGTTGTGATGTCACGGCCACAACCCTCGTGACAGAACGCAACATCCCCTCAATGCAAGACTATGCAAATCCCTCCTATAGACTTGCATTTAGGGGACGTGGTGTGACGCCACAAGGGGGCGTGGTCATGACTTCATGACCCCCGCCGCTCGCACCCAGCATTCTAAATGAACACCGGGTGCTGCACAGAGATCACAGGGGTCCCAGCTGCGGGCCCCCGCAATCAGACATCTAATCCCCTATCCTTTGGATAGGGGATGAGTTGTCTAGGGGCAGAGTACCCCTTTAAGTAAATCACGGTAGAATGCATAATTTAGTTTAAAACTCGCAATGGTGGATTTTTCTGAAGAACCAAAGGTTATCTCCAGCAAATAGCCGATAGTAGCAATCATTGTAGATTTTGACCACCCCATTTAAAGGGGTATTCCAGTGTTATTATTTATTTATTTTAAATAACATGCTCCTGGGACGGGGGGAATAAATGGGGGGAAAAAACATACTTACCCAGCCAACACCTCTGCGTGTGTTAAATGTGTGTTAAATAGAGAAGAGCGCTGTGTGTTAAATAGATAGACCTGCCATAGTGAGGCCCCAAAAAGCCTTCTTTTCATCTGTTACCTAATACAATTGGATGAGTTCACTGCATGTAAGCCAGAGGACTAGCTTGTAGCTTCTGGGCCCCAATTCAAAATCTGCAAAATCTGGGCCCCATATGCCAATTAAAATTCTTGTCTTCTTGTGTTTTGGGGCCCCGTTAAGCACCGGGGCCTCAGTGCGACTGCTACCTCTGCTACCTCTATAGCTACGCCCCTCGTGTAAGCTAATGTTAAACTCAATGGTGAGTTGTAAAACTCTGCCTAAAGTGAGCTCCCCCTAGTGGTGGATACAGGTAGAAGCTGTATGACGGGAAGCAGTTGAGTGTGGGGTCCCTCTCACCGTCGTCACACACTGTAGCGGTCCTGTGCTCTGCCCTATATATTTAGTAGTATTTGCATTGTAGTCAGGTTCATCATTTGGCTATGTGGGCCGCACATGTCAAAGTCTCATAAAAGACAATACACTTGTATATTTGCCTCTATTTGAATATTGATTAAATAGGAAAATAACTTGGTTTGCGATAAATAGGAAGCCATTGTTTTAGTATTTTTTCCCAGACAGCCTTCCATGGTCTTGGAATAATGAAGGTTGAAGCTGAAGGCTCCATGCTGCTAAACTTCAACACCCATCATTCCCAGCATATGGCTGTTGCTAAACTAAAACCTCCCGAATTCAATCCGAACTTTGGGGGTTTGCGGTTTTCCGAACTTTCGAACATTGCCAGAACCTGGCAATGTTCGAAAGTTCGGAAAACCGCAAACCCCCAAAGTTCGGATTGAATTCGGGAGGTTTTAGTTTAGCAACAGCCATATGCTGGGAATGATGGGTGTTGAAGTTTAGCAGCATGGAGCCTTCAGCTTCAACCTTCATTATTCCAAGACCATGGAAGGCTGTCTGGGAAAAAATACTCACGCGAACCTTACAATGTTGGAGCTGAGCTGTGCCGGCCCAAGGCTGTCTGGGAATGATGGGAGTTGTACTTTAGTAACAGCGAGTCTCCAGCAAATTGAAGTTTAGCTGGAGGCTCGCTGTTGATCAACTACAACCCCCATCATTCCCAGACAGCCTTGGGCCGGCATAGCTCATCTCCAACATTGCCAGGTTTTTGAAAATTTGTCAAACCCCCCAACATTCAGATCGAATCTGGGTTAGGGGGACTCGGCTCACTCAACTCTAGCCAGGATGTGATCTATACTTTATGCATTACCGCTCACACTCTCTACTTTGTAACTGAGTAACTTTGAAGCTGCGGGATCGCTGCTGCCCGGCATAAGCAGTGAGTGTGTGGCTACTAATGGTAGCCGACACACACTGCTCTGAAGCGAGCACAGCTCCTGCGCTCGTTTCAAAGCCACTTAAGGCATCGGGGTGTACAGATACTCCCTGCGTACTTAAGTACCAGGGAATGAGGGCATACGTTAAGGGTTACCTATCATTTAGAAAAACTTTTGAGATCTCTAACAGACATTTGAAACGTCTTGATTGGTTGGGGACCCCCGACTAATCAGGAGAACAAGCGGGGAGAAGCTCACAGCGAACTCCATCCAGCTTCTCTGGACAGGCCAATATACTTGTAATGGGGACATAGGATGGTTGTCACTGTAAGCCAGGGAGTGAAGTGCTCTACACCGAGCTTTTCAGTGGTTGTTCTCCTGATCGATGGGGGTCTTGGGACTAAGATCTTGACGATCATAACTTTTGGCATATCTCTTTACCAACTAAGCTCTGTCCCCAAACCACCACCAGTAACACCCACAAAACAATAGGGGATAAGATGTATGATCGCAGGGGTCCTGGCATTCTGTGCCGGGCACTGCCTCCGTGACGGTGACATGACGTCATGCCCCGTAGTGATGTTACACCACGCCCCCTCCATTCATGTCTATGGGAGGGGGTGTGATGGCAATCACGCCCCCTCCCATAGACATGAATGGAGGGGGTGTGACGTCACAAGGGGGTTTGGCGTGATGTCTCCGACCACGGAAACCCATTGCTCTAAACTTACTGTTTAGAATCCGGGTGTTGCAGGGGTGCTGCTCGGAGATCGCGGGGGGTCCCATCGGCAGTACCCCCGTGATCAGACATCCCATCCCCTGTCCTTTAGAGTACCCCTTTAATATTTCTTCACATATTAGTTAGAAAGTTCACGTATCTGTCTATATTGTTTTACAAGGAGGCATGTTATCATAGAACAACATGATGCGGGGAATCCCACTATTTATCTAAGAAGAAAATGTTACCAAGAAGGTCAAGGGTCTATATGAAGTCATCTTTCTGTTTTGTTAACCATAGAGGAAATCTCTTGAGTTCAGACCACATTCAGGTTTTTGTTTTGTTAATTAGCATTTTGACAGTTTCCAAAATTGAAAGTGTATAGCAGCAGTATAAGAAATATAAGAAGCTTTGTAATATTTCTTACTGTACAAAAATGCTTCTTTCTCCTGTTGTCAAGCTTCCCCCCTCCACCCTCCTTCTGCTGAAATCTATCTCTCTGAAATAAGCTAAGCTTTGTCCTGTGTCTGCAAGACAAGCAATACAAGTCTATGGAGGGGGAGAAGGGAGCTTGCCCACCAGCTCTGGGAGAACTGCAAATTATAAATGAAGCTTGCAGAGCAGAAATCTACTGAAAGATGCCATGTACAAGTTATATACTGGCCAGAAATAGTGCTGCTTGGAGCTTCCGTGTTCATGTTTCACGCCACGTCCCCTCCTTTCATGTCTATGGGATGAGACATGACGGTTAGTACATTCCGTGCGGCGGGACCCACACGATTAGACATCTTATTCACTATCCTTTGGATAGGGGATTAGATGTTTTCCGGCAAAGTCCCCCTTTAATAGCTTATGATGTCATGATCACTGATTACACACCTTTTTACACATTTATGATAAACCCTCCAGTTCCAGAGAGGGTGTGAGATGTAAGATTAAAGCTACTCAGCGTTAAGAAATGTATCCCTTATCTGCAGGATGGGGAATAAATGTCTGATCGGGGGGGATATGACTGCTCCGCCACCCCCACCCCGCGATCTCCCATACGGGGCCTCGGACCTTGGCTGGTCAAAACACGCCCCCTCCATTCATCTTTATGTGAGAGGGGGAGACATCAGGTGATGGGCAGAATTTTACAGTCAGGGGGTCTGAATTAGGTAGACAAACCCTTCAATGTACAACATTCCTACCCCTACATAATCCACGTGACATGACATGTTGGGGATGACATTTAGGGGTGACACTTTTGGGATGACACTATGGCGATTACACTTTTGCCATAACACTTTGGGGATAACATTTAGGGGATGACCCTTTAAGGATGACCCTTTGGGGATGACACTATAGATATAATACTTTGAGAGATGACACTTTGAGGATGACACTTTGGAAAGGACACTTTAGGGATGACACTTTGGGATGACACTATAGATATAATACTTTGAGGATGACACTGTGAGGATGACACTTTGGGGATGACACTTTGGGGATGACACTGTTACGCCTAGCGCTCCGGGTCCCCGCTCCTCCCCGGAGCGCTCACGGCGTGTTTCTCCCTGCAGCGCCCCGGTCAGTCCCGCTGACCGGGAGCGCTGCACTGTCATGGCCGTTGGGGATGCGATTCGCACAGCGGGACGCGCCCGCTCGCGAATCGCATCCCAGGTCACTTACCCGTCCCGGTCCCCTGCTGTCATGTGCTGGCGCGCGCGGCTCCGCTCTCTAGGGCGCGCGCGCGCCAGCTCTCTGAGACTTAAAGGGCCAGTGCACCAATGATTGGTGCCTGGCCCAATTAGCTTAATTGGCTTCCATCTGCTCCCTGCCTTTATCTGACCTCCTCCCATGCACTCCCTTGCCGGATCTTGTTGCCTTGTGCCAGTGTAAGCGTTTAGTGTGTCCAAAGCCTGTGTACCTGAACTTCTGCTACCCATCCTGACTACGAACCTTGCCGCCTGCCCCCGACCTTCTGCTACGTCTGACCTTGCCTCTGCCTAGTCCTTCTGTCCCACGCCTTCTCAGCAGTCAGCGAGGTAGAGCCGTTGCTAGTGGATACGACCTGGTTGCTACTGCCGCAGCAAGACCATCCCGCTTTGCGGCGGGCTCTGGTGAAAACCAGTAGCCTCTTAGAACCGGTCCACTAGCACGGTCCACGCCAATCCCTCGCTGACACAGAGGATCCACTACCTGGAAGCCGAATCGTGACAGACACTATAGATATAATACTTTGAGAATGACACTGTGAGGATGACACTTTAGGGATGACACTATAGATATAATACTTTGGGAACAACACTTTAGGGATGACACTTTGGGATTGACACTTCGGGGATGACAATATAGATATAATACTTTGAGGGTGACACTTTGAGGATGACACTATAGATATAATACTTTGAGGATGACACTTTAGAGATGACACTATAGATATAATACTTTGAGGATGACACTTTAGAGATGACACTATAGATATAATACTTTGAGGATGACACTTTAGAGATGACACTATAGATATAATACTTTGAAGATGACACTTTGAGGATGACACTTTGGGATTGACACTTCAGGGATGACAATATAGATATAATACTTTGAGGGTGACACTTTGGGGATTACACTATAGATATAATACTTTGAGGATGACACTTTGAGGATGACACTTTGGGGATGACACTTTGAGGAATACACTTTGGGGATGACACTATAGATATAATACTTTGAGGATGACACTTTGAGGATGACACTTTGGGGATGACACTTTGGGGATGACACTTTGAGGATGACACTATATGGCAATTTCCAGCCACGTGGACGTTTGGGTAGTGGTGATCTAAGTAGTGTATTTTCTGACGACTCTGCATGCCAAACTTTACCGAACCGGTGGTCAAGTGTTCGTGTCATTCAAGCATCTGATATGAAGTATCTACCAACCTACTTAAAATTTTCACTGTTTAGCGAAAAGGCGATAATTTTACCTCTATAATACGACTCTGTGCTTACATATAATTTTGGTAAAATTCTCTTTGTAGAGTGTCACAAAGCTTTTTCCACCCGACACTTTCCATTTACAGTAGAAACCCATCCATGCTTGAGCTTCATCTATCCACAATGGCGTCTTTGAAAATATATTTCAATTTTGAATTAGAGCAACTGAAAGCAGCCCCAAGAAGCCACAAGGAACATTAGTGCACATACACCTGTTTTCTCATATGTCCTGTAATGTGCCACAGCAAGTAGACCCTGATGACACCTTCTTTCCCCAGAAGAAACTGCTTCTTCACCCAGGGTTCCCGGTATAAAAGTGCTCCTCACCATGGCTCTCCGGAATGTCTGGCAGCTCTAGTGGTTTTTGGATAGGACGCTACAGCTGTCAATCATTGTGGATAGGCGGGGCTTAGCAAATGGGCAGGGTCCATAATGGCATCTAATAAGGCTTCTGTGGCAGTGAAGCCCAAAAAGTTGTGTCCCTTTATAGCATTGCCCAATGAATAATCCAAGAGAGGCCCCCACCGTAGACGGTGTATACTCCTTCCTTCATTCTTGCGCAGTGTTACATCTTGAACACCAAAATAGGAGGGTGACATGTGGAGCCAAGAGGATAGCCGCTGATTTTCACATAAGCTAAAAGTCTTTTGAACAATGGCCTGAAGAAGCACGGCTCATGCGCAAAACACATGGGATTATGTTGCCTGCACCTTCCTTCCCCGCTCATTTGCTTCTTTTGGCTGTCATGATGAATGAGAAATAGAGAAGTAGCTGACACGCTTGGTGTAGTGTCCTTTCATCGTTTCGATCCATGCTGGTCATCTAAATATATAGAACATGTGTCATGGCATTGATATGAGTATGTATGTTGTTAATCCGGTGGGGTAAACTGCTAATTGAAGATGTGGAGGACCACCGGGTGTAATGGCGGGACCACGGGTGTAGCGGTATGAGTTGTGGGATCAGATGGTATTATCCCTGTGGGTCGGATGGTATTAACCCCTAGTGTTCATGACGCCAGTGTGGTTTTCGGGTTCCGGAACACCACACGCCCGGATTCTCCGCTATCCCAATTGCTAGAAGTGAAATGAGAGTCCACAACCAGTTATGGTCAAACGGAGGGTTTACTGAGTAGAAGACAGGTATAATTATCTTCACAGCAAGGGCCAGAATTCCCAGAGAGGTGACCAGTACCCAGAGGACCTCACAGCTTGCTGGACCAATATACTTGTAATTAACTTGACTTGAGATTGGACTTGACTTGACTATATGCAGGACTTGACTAGTTTCAGTGACAGCAGACATAGACTTGAGACTTACTTCAATGACTGTAGCTTTTGGGGTCTTCCAGATTCTGATCACTTGCACTGAGATCTCTGGTGGTTGCTGTGCTCAGTCAGGTAGCTGGTGGTAAGAGCTAAGAGAGGAGCGAGAATTGTAATGGCCACCTCTTTATAATAGTGGAGGGCTGGACTAAAGTCCATTGGTCAAGCTGCAGGTCATAGGTTAAGCTGGTGCTCTCTGGGAGAACATGTGACAACAAATCATGTGACTGCATAACATAACATGTGTCCTTTAGACCTCCCACAGGTTCTTTGTACTACATATACATTAGGAGACTGTCTAGGCCTTAAAGCAGTATACACAACATTCTGGAAACAACAGGGGGAGACCCTGCAGGGGAGCCCCCAGGTCACTGAAGGACTCAACCTGACAGGGCCTAAGGATGGTACAGGACCATGTCCTGTACTGGGACATCACAAAGACATTTGCTGCCAAAATACCTGTTACAATTCATTTTGTAGTTGAACAAAAAAATATCAGTGTTTCGTGGGTGTTTTGCAAATGCATTTGGGTAACACATTAGCCTGTACCCCCTGTCACATGTTCGGCAGCCATTTTGGGACAGTTAGCACATGTTTGGTAGCTATCTTGGGACTTTAAAGGGGTATACCAGTTAAAAACATTTAGCTGAAGTTGAGTTGTTCTTTCCAGTCTCACCACAGTGCTCTCTGCTGACACCTCTGTCTGTCTCAGGAACCGTCCAGAGTAGGAGCAAATCGCCATAGCAAACCTCTCCTGCTCCGGATAACATATCCTGCTACATGGACAGAGATGTCAGCAGAGAGCACTGATGTCAGACAGAAAAAAACAACTCAACTTCAACAGCTGATAAGTCCTGGAAGGATTAAGATTTTTTTAATAGAAGTAATTTAAAAATCTTGAGCCAGTTGATATGAAAAAAAATAAAATGTTCTTAGCTGGAATACCCCTTTAACAAAAAACACATGGTTGTGACTCTTGGGAGCCATCTTTGTGTCCAACATGAATGACCTACAATCGTAGATGTTTTTTTAACCATCAGACAGATGTCTCATTGTTGTATGTTGTCCGAGTGTCACTTGTCTTACTGAGTTCCACGTGAACCTCATGATTGTCCTGCATACACAGTTTCTTCTTCAAGCCTTGTAGACATTTTAGAAATGTCTTCTGGACAGCAGTGGAGGAGTAATAGAATATTATGGGGTCGATGCTGGCGTTGAGTGTGGTCAATAGTAGAGCGTAGACTCTCCAATGTGAACTCTTGTCTTGGATGAAGCCGACAATATGTGATATATTGTATGGGACGAAACACAGGGTGAAGTTGAAGAGTGTGGCCACCGCTAAACATATCGCTCGGTACTTCTTCTTCCTTCTTATTTTGGGCATGGACAAGAGCAACCGGACAAAGTTAAAATAGCAGAAGATGGTTATCATGAACGGGATGAAGAACATCAGGAGGCTTCCTTCTAGTCTGAAGGGCATTAGAAGTTTCTTCTGTCCTGCAGTAAACCTTTGATAACATCGGCCATCTTGACTTTCATTACTGGGCAAGACAGTGATGACGATGAAAGAGACGCTGCCATGAAGGGCACTGAACCCCCAGATGAAGCCGCAGATCCAGACAGCGTACACCGTTTTCCTGATAACTTTATACTTCATTGGATAAGCAACTCCGAGATACCTCTCGATGCTGACGGCAGTCAGGAAGAGGATACTGATGTATATACTACAAAAATATACCCATGTCACAATGGGGCAAAGAAAAAGTGGCATGGGCCAGGTCATACCGGAAACAGCTTCTACCATCTTGAAAGGTAAGACAAAAAGAAGGAGCAAGTCGGAGATGGTGAGGTTGAGGAGGAACAGTCCAACCGGAGACGGCTTTTGACGGACCTTAACTAAGAATGTATAACAGGCCAAGAGGTTGGAGGGCACTCCTGTCACGAAGGCCAAGATGTAGATACAGAGGACAAGTGGAGTGTAGATGGTAGAAGACATGGTCGACAATCACAGGCCTATAACAAGAGACAGAAACCCCATTATTATTTATGAAAATTTATCAGCGATAACACTAAAAGAAAACATTGACTTACATTTTAACTTTTTTTTTTTTTTAAATGGGTAGTCTGCCCCTAGACATCTTATTCCCTATCCAAAGGATAGTGGATATGATGTCTGATCCTGGGGGTCCCACCGCTGGAGAACCCCCCACATCCCCCCCGGCGAGCTCCATTCTGCACCCCACGTTCATTTAGAGTGTCAGGTGCAGCACCGGAAACTCGTGACACTTGTGTCCCGGCCACGCCCCCTCAATGCAAGTTTATGGGAGGAGGCGTGACGGCCACCAATGGCTGTCCAGGCATGCCAGGAGTTGTAGTTTTGCAACAGCTGGAGGTCCACAGTCTGGAGATCACTGTCATAGAATGAACAACCTTAAAGGGGTACTCCACTACCCCAGCGTTGGGAACATTTTGTTCTGAACGCTGGGTGCGGGCTGCGGGGGTTGTGACGTCACGGGCACGCCCCCTGTGACGTCACGCCACATCCCCTCAATGCAAGTCTATGGGAGGGGGCGTGGCGGCTGCCACGCCCCCTCCCATAGACTTGCATTGAGGGGGTGTGGCATGACGTCATGAGGGGTGTGCCCGTGATGTCATGACCCTCGCAGCCCGCACCCAGCGTTCAGAACAAAATGTTCCCAACGCTGGGGCAGTGGAGTACCCCTTTTAAAGGAATAGTCAAGCGGAAAACAATTTTTTTTAAATCAACTGGTGGCAAAAAGTTAAACAGATTTGCAAATGACTTCTTTTCAAAAACCTTAACCCTTCCAGTGCTTATCAGCTGCTGTATGCTCCACAGAAAGTTGCATAGTTCTTTCCATTCTGAACACAGTGCTCTCTGCTGACACCTCTGTCCGCATCAGGAACTGTCCAGAGTAAATCCCCATAGCAAACCTCTCCTTCTCCTGACAGTTCCTGAGATGGACAGATGTGTCAGCAGAGAGCACTGTGGTCAGACTGAAAAGAACTACACAACTTCATGTGGAGCATAGAACAGATGATAAGTACTGGAAGGATTAAGATTTTTAAATAGAAGTAATTAACAAATCTGTATAACTTTCTGGCACCAATTGATTAGGAGAAAATTGTGTTCCGCCGGAGTTCCCCTTTAAAGGGCTAGTCAGGGGAATCCCATTGTTTATCTAAAAAAATAAATAAATAAAGTTATTGAGACCAGAAGGCTAGGGTTCAATATGAAGCCATCTTCCTGTTTTCTTAACCATAGAGGAAATCTCTTGAGGCGCTGAGACCGCATCATTTTCAGTATTTTTTATTTATGTATTTTGCACTTTGACAGATTTCTAAAGCCGAAACATGTGTGAGGTCGGAAACAAAGAAGGTCGCGTGTGAGGTCGCGGCGTGCAGCTCAAACAGGTGGGTGGCGAATACAAGATTGCGGGGGTCCCCAGCGGCGGGGCCCCCGCGGTCAGACATCTTATCCCCTATCCTTTGGATAGGGGATAAGATGTCTCAGGGCCGGAGCACCCCTTTAATTCCCTACAATTTTTGTATTTACTAAGGTTTCCCTACATTTTGCACTTTTCCCCACATTTTGCTTTTTTTTTTACACATGTTCTGATCTGTCGGGTTTTTCCTCAGCTCAAATCCACCACATTTTCTGTGGAAAACTTAGTAAATATGTAGTGTTTTTGTGAAAATGTCAGGAACACGCCCCTTTTCTGTGACCACGCCCCCTTTTCCCAGACATACAGGCCCCCTTTTCTGGGTTTTCTCAGTAAAATTAAGAGTTGGTTGAGTTTTTTTTATTTCTGGCGCAGACAGAATTTCCGGCGCAATGCGCCAGATTCTGGCGCACAACCTGACAACGCATGTTTGGTTTAGGGCCATTGTGTGGAGGAGCTGCACTCACTACATAGGGGGTGAGTTTCGGCTGCTATCAGCAACCAGGGATAATTATGCTCATGTCCGCCATTAACCCAATAGATGCGGTGATCAATGCATATCATGGAACCTATAGGCAAAATGGAGGTGCCGGTGTGTTGGGGTGGGCTTATTGGACACACCAAAAATTGACCAATGAGTGCAAATGCTGCCAAAGGTCTGCTACTCACCTCCGGCATGAAACATGGCCGATCTTCCAGTGCTGCCTGCAGATCCAGTCTGTACAAGAAGATGGCCCATCAGTACATTAATATTACTTAGTAGTCACAAGTACATTGCAATCTAATGAATGTTATTAATTGCCCACAATGGGGTATTTAGGCGTTATCCAGCTAATAAAAAATGTATCCCCCTATCCACAGGACAGGGCCTGACTCTGCCGGGGGAACCCTGTAGCCCCCACCTTCTGAGACGTACTCATCTAGGCAGTGAAGGTCTGCTCAGCCAATCACGACTCAGGTAGGACTCTATTGCGGCCGGTGCGGCTGAGCGGACCCTCACTGCTCAGAAGCCAACGTCTCAGTAAGTGGGGGCTGCAGGGTTCACCGGGGAGAGTCAGGCTCCAATCTGGAGAGAGGGGATATGTTTTTAATATCTGGATAAACCCCTTAACCCGTTCAGGACCATGGACGCAAATATACCCCTCCGTCCCCCTTCATTCACTGGTCATCCAACAGCCAGGACCCGCGGCTAATGCAGGCCCTCACCAATCAGGCTGATGTTCAGCATTAACTCTTTAGGTGCCGTGATTAAAGTTGACTGAGGCATCTAAATGTGGTAAAAATTAATGCTGGTAGCTCAGGGAGCTGATCGTGACCACCAGTCATCCGATCGGCACTCCAATAGTGCAGGCAGCCTCAGAAGCCTGTAGTAATGGAGCGCCGATAACACAGATCATGCTATGGCACAGAAAGTGTTTAGTGTATGCAATTGCAAGATAGTTTCCTAGGGGGACTAAAAAATAGCGAATAAAAAGGTATAAATAAAGTTGTTAAAGGGGTGCTCAGCGTTTGGAACAAGCTGTTCCGAAAGCTGCAGCCGGCACTGGGAGCTCGTGACGTCATAGCCCCGCCTCTCATGATGTCACACCTCCCCCTCAATGCAAGTCTATGGGAAGGGGCGTGACGTTGTCACGCCCCCTCCCATAGACTTGCATTGAGGGGGCGGGGTGTGACATCCTGAGGGGCTATGACATCATGAGCTCCTGACGCCGGCTTCAGCATTCGGAACAGTTTGTTCCAAACGCTGAGCAGCGGAGTACCCCTTTAAAGCATTTACAATGAAAATCCAAATCCAAAATCCCATAGACTTACATTGAGGGTGCGTGACGTCATGAGGGGGCGGGACTATGACATCACGAACTCCTGGCGCCAGCTAAGGCGCTCGTAAGAGTTTGTGTCAAAACGCTGAGCACCGGAGTACCCCTTTGGGTAATGTGAATAAACCCCTTTCTTAATAAAAGTTTGAATCGCCCCCCTTTTTTTCCCATTTTTCAAGTAATAATGTAAATAAACATAAACATATGTGGTATCGCCGACTGCGTAAGTGTCCGAGCTATTAAAATGAATGAAACGTACGAACAATGGCTTAAATGGGTGAAGTACTCTGCCGAAAAACATCTTTTTTCCCTTATCCAAAGGATTGAGGTAAGATGTTTGACACGCCCCCTCCCATAGACATGAAGGGAAGGGCGTGGCCTTGACGTCATGAACACGGCCTCCGGCTCCGAGCGTTCTAAACAAAATGGATTCTGTATTCTCCCACAATACATAGCAGGGGAGATTTATCAACACCCGTCCAGAGGAAAAGTTGCTGAGTTGCCCATAGCAACCAATCAGATCGCTTCTTTCATTTTTAACAAGGCCTCTGCAAAGTGAAAGAAGCGATCTGATTGGTTGCTATGGGCAACTTTTCCTCGTCTCTATTTTATTGGACACACTCGGCACCTACAGTGAAACCTGTTCAGACGACCGCCCGAAATCGCACAAAAAATTGGTCTTCTCCGACTCCGCGGGGTGGTCTTTTAGAATGCATAAAAAGTGAGGAACTGAAAATCTATCTCAAAATTGTCGGGTCTGGGTAAGGGGGGTGGTCTCCTCAAAGAGGTTTTACTGCGCACAGGTGGCACGTCTACACTTGGCTCTGTTGTGTCCGTTTACACTAAGCTAGTGGTCTCCAAACTGTGGCCCTCCAGATGTTGCAATACTACAACTCCCAGCATGCCCAGACTGCCGCTAGATTGGAGACCATAGTTTGGAGACCACCTCCAGATGTTGCAAAACCACAACTCCCAGGCTGTCCGGGCATGCTGGGAGTTGTAGTTTTGCAATATCTGGTGATGGTCTCCAAACTGTGGACCTCCAGATGTTGCAAAACTACAACTTCCCTCTACACTCGGCTCTCTTGTATCTGTTTATGGTCTCTAAACTGTGGACCTCAAGATGTTGCAAAACTACAACTCCCAGAATGCCCGGACAGCCGCCGGCAACATCTGGAGATGGTCTGTAAACTGTGGACCTCCAGTTGAATAACGACAACTCCCAGCATGCCTGGACAGCCGACGTCGGCTGTCTAGGCATGCTGGGAGTTGTAGTATTGCAACATCTGGAGGTCCACAGTTTGGAGACCACCTCCAGATGTTGCAAAACTACAACTTCCATCTACACTCGGCTCTCTTGTATCTGTTTATGGTCTCTAAACTGTGGACCTCAAGATGTTGCAAAACTACAACTCCCAGCATGCCTGGACAGCCAACGTCAGCAGTCTGAGTTGTGGTATTGCAACATCTGGAGGGCCACAGTTTGGAGGCCACCTCCAGGTGTTGCAACTCCCAGGCTGTCCGGGCATGCTGGGAGTTGTAGTTTTGCAAACTGTGGACCTCTGTTGCAAAACTACAACTCCCAGCACGCCCAGACAGCTGCCGGCTGTCCGGGCATGCTGGGAGTTGTAGCTTTGCAACATCTGGAGATGGTCTGTAAACTGTGGACCTCCAGATGTTGAATAACGACAACTCACAGCTTGTCCGGACAGCCAACATTGGCTTTTGTATCTGTTTATGGTCTCTAAACTGTGGACCTCCAGATGTTGCAAAACTACAACTGCCAGCATGCCCGGACAGCCAACACTGGCTGTCCAGGCATGCTGGGAGTTGTAGTATTGCAACATCTGGAGGGCCACAGTTTGGAGACCCCCCTCCAGGTGTTGCAAAACTGCAACTCCCAGGCTGTCCGGGCATGCTGTGAGTTGTAGTTTTGCAGTATCTGGAGGTGGTCTCCAAACTGTGGACTTCTAGGTGTTGCAAAACTACAACTCCCAGCATGCCTGAACAGCCAACGTCGGCTTTCCGGGCATGCTGGGAGTTGTAGTATTGCAACATCTGGAGGTCCGCAGTTTGGAGACCACTGCTCTAAGCTCTTCTGTATTTGCTCAAATGTGACTCAGCTACGACTGTACACATCAGCTCTGTGACCTATAACAAACACAGCACTGCTACATCTCTACATAGTCAGCACTGCTACATCTCTACATAGTCAGCACTGCTACATCTCTACATAGTCAGCACTGCTACATCTCTACATAGTCAGCACTGCTACATCTCTACATAGTCAGCACTGCTACATCTCTACATAGTCAGCACTGCTACATCTCTACATAGTCAGCACTGCTACATCTCTACATAGTCAGCACTGCTACATCTCTACATAGTCAGCACTGCTACATCTCTACATAGTCAGCACTGCTACATCTCTACATAGTCAGCACTGCTACATCTCTACATAGTCAGCACTGCTACATCTCTATACTGTACTAATCTTAGTAGATACATTTATATGGTCGTACCGTACCACGAGATCCTTGAGGTCTCCTGGAGATCGTGTCGTTCCTTCATCTCCCCGCGACCGCAAAGACTCATCCGAGTCACCAGATCCCTTTATAAGGTACAAGAACCTTACCGTGAAAATTACATTTTTTTTTTTATTCTTATTTTTAATTACATTTTTTTTTTTTTTTTTACAATTTTTTAATGATTTCTTCTTCTCTCCGGCACCAGTGATTTAACCATAAAGTGTAAGGGACCGGTTTTGGGTCCAGATAGCATCCTCCGGGCATATGTTATAGTAGCCGTCATCAGCAATGAAGGAGTTAAACACGTCTCCCCGTCACCCTTTTCTTTATGGTGAACCGGCTCCTGGAAAAATCGTAAAATCGTATATATTTATAAATATCCTTCTTGCGTTGTCTCGGATCGAGCGGTAGGAAAAAAATTTTAAAAAATCAATCGCCTGTATTTTTAATCTTCATGTGTTTATGATATGAGAGCATCTTATACGGGATAGGAGGCGATACCGCAGGCGTCAAGCATGTCGTCGCACCGCCACCGCCAAGGGCAGACAGTATATCACAACCTGTATGGCAGTGTTTCCCAAGCAGGGTGCCTCCAGCTGTTGCAAAACTAAAACTCCCAGAATGCCCGGACAGCCTCCGGCTGTCCGGGCATGCTGGGAGTTGTAGTTTTGCAACAGCTGGAGGCACCCTGCTTAGGAAACACTGATGTATGTCATGGTTTTAAGACTTTATAGAACAGTGGTCTCAAAACTTTGGTCCTCCAGATGTTGCAAAACTACAACTTCCAGCGTGCCCGGACAGCCAACGGCTGGGGAGTTGCACATACACATTAATATAGTATACATAAAGTCACTTTCCATATATTGTTATATACTTATATTGTAATAATATCTCCTGAGTCCTGACCTGATCCATCACTCTGGATCAGGAAATGTAGATTTCTCACACAAACACACACACACACACACATATACACATACACACACACACACACACACACATATACACATACACACACACATATACACATACATACACACACACACATATACACATACACACACACACACACACATATACACATACACACACACACACACATATACACATACATACACACACACACACACACATATACACACATACATACACACACACACACACACACATATACACATACACACACACACACACACATATACACATACACACACACACACATATACACATACACACACACACATATACACATACACACACACATATACACATACACACACACACATATACACATACACACACACACATATACACATACATACACACACACACATACACATACATACACACATATACTTACATACTAGTATTGAGCGACATAGGCCATATTCGAATTCGCGAATATTCGCGAATATATGGACGAATATTCGTAATATATTTGCTAAATTTGCATATTCGTAATATTCTCGTTTTATTTTCGCATATGCGAAAAATTTGCGTCTGCGAAAATTAACATATGCGAAAATTTGCATATACAAAAATGAGCATAAGAGAAAATTTGCATATGCGAAAACTAGCATATGCAAATTTTCGAATATGCGATATTCGCGAATAAAATTCGCATTGCGAATATTCGCGGGCAACACTATTACATACACACATGCATACACTCATATTCTTACATACATACACACATCTGTGCACATACATACATACAAACAAATGTGCACATACATACACACATACATACACACATACACACATACACACATACACACATACATACACACATACATACACACATGCATACACTCATATTCTTACATACATACACACATACACACATACATACACACATACACACATCTGTGCACATACATACACACATGCATACACTCATATTCTTACATACATACACACATGCATACACACATACATACACACATCTGTGCACATAATACACACATGCATACACTCATATTCTTACATACATACACACATCTGTGCCCATACATACATACATTTATACACACACATATACTTATATACATACACACATGCATACACACATATACTTACATACATATACACACATCTGTGCCCATACATACATACATTTATACACACATATATTTATATACATACACACATACATACAGAACATATACTTACATACATACATACACACATCTGTGCACATACATTCAAACATGCATACATACATACTCACATACATACACACATCTGTACACATACACACATATATACACATACATATACACACATACACAAACATATGCACCCTTACACACCTATACACATAAATATACACATACATACACAAACACATACATATGCACATACACACATACATTTACATACTGTACATACACACATACATACACATATGCATACACACATATACACACACATATATAAATACACACATGCATACATTCACACACATGCACACATACATACATACATACACACACGCACATGCACACAAATACATACACACATACACTTTTACACACATACATAAACATACTGTACATATGCACACATACATACATACATACACACACACATATATATATACATATACAATACATTCACACATTTATATAAACATATATATTTATATACATACATATGCAAATACACACATACACTTATACACACATACATATTTAGGGTAGGGTCACATGTGCCATATTTTGCTGTGTATTTTCTGCAGCTGATTTTGCTACCCATCGACTTCAATGGGAAGGAAAATACGCAGCAGCATCTCATACAATACGTGTGACCCTACCCTTACGGGCATTTTACAGCCCAAAACAGGGGCAAAAAAAATGCCTTGTGTGTGCAAAACACGACATGTGTGACCCTACCCTTAAAGTCAAAATACACATAGGCATGCACTGAGCTTTCTAGATCTCTATATAAAATGTCCATTTAAAGTGACAGGCGACAATTAACAAAAAATCTATTTTTCTCTCAGGGACACGGAGATATTAAATAGACACGGACAGGACGCATTGTAGTCGCAAAATCTTTATTCACAGTAATGTACATTGATATATACAGGAGATCAATGCTGGGGATTTGTTTGCACATCAGATCAAGGCCAGGAAGGTCCCAGGTGGGACTTCGTGTTTGTTCTCGGGAGGCCATAAAGGGACTTTGCTCTCTATATACATCTCATTGTCAGTCCACTGAGTCTCATTGTGAGTTATCGCTGTTCCATTGCCCGAGCATAACAAGTTAGGTGCGGGCCATTAAACACCCCCCCCCTGCCCCCCCCCCCCCCCCACCCCATCCTTAGGATGGATACAGGCGGATAGGGAAAGAGACATAAAGACGTAGAGGAAAATAGTCATTATCATCATCCTACCTATAGTGGCCATTTACCATAGAGAACAAGGCGGGGTTAATTTTACTTTACCCCTCAAATTACATTGTTCTATAAATAAACTTCCACGTATATCATCGTTTTGTTAAGTATCCGCCATTCTGTAATGTTTTTTTTTTTTCATCATATATCTTTGTTTTCCTGGTAGAGAGCTACAAATCTTCTGCATATACAGAAATGATAAAATTCTGTCCGCCACTAGAGGGAGCTCCGAAGCATAATGCATACATATAGAAATTTTAGTCAGTAATCAAGCCCTAGGCAATAAGCAAACCAGTGGGTCTCCGGCTGTTGCAAAACTACAACTCCCAGCTTGTCCGGGCATGCTGGGATTTGTAGCCCTGCAATGGCCAGAGGCACACTGTATGGAAAACACTGAACTAAGAACTTTGTTATCGAGGTAGGAAGGTAGAATTTTAGCCTTTAAAGAGGTTGTTTGTCTTATCTGCCATCACCCTAGGCTCTATTCCCCTAATGGGGAGGGGATATGTTTAGACAATAAAATAAGAGGATATAGAAAAAGTTGGAGAATGTTGTGTATTTTAATTATTAAGTGTTAAGTATATTTCAGCAAAACAAAAAAAAAAAGGGGTTGTCTTACACAAATAAAATGATACTCACTTGTCCTGATCCCCTGCCTATGGGGACTATGGCTGGATAAAAAAAAAAAAAAAAAAAAAAAAAAAAAAAAAAAAAAAAAACAATAAAAACTACAACTCATTCTCATCTACCATGACCCCCGACCTACATGGACTATGGCTGGATAAAAAGAAAAAAATTAAAGTAAAAAAAAAAATAATTCATTCTCACCTGTCTTGATTCCCTGCCTAGAGAGACTATAGCTGTATTACAAAAAATAAAAAGCAACATGCTCACCTGTCCTGATCTCCTGCCTTATAGGGACTACAGCTGGATTTAAAAAATAAATAATAATAATAATAATAATAATTCTCACCTGCTCTGATCCCCTGCCTACAGAGACTATGTCTGGATAAAATGGGAAAACAAACAAACAAACAAAAAAAAAAAAAACTCATGGTCACCTGTCCTGAGCTTCTCCCTATGGGGACTATAGCTGGATTAAAAAATATATATATAAAAGCTTAAAAAATAAATAAAACCCCAACTATGGTTGGATAAAAGGAAAAATGTATAAATAAAAGTAAAAAAATAAAAATAAATAAAAACTCATACTCACCTGCCCTTATTTCCTGCCACATCCATCTCAATGGTCCTCCATCCTGCACTTCTTGCTTCCTATTGGCATACAGGCAGTTCACTGCTATGTACAGTGATTGGCTGGACGGGTGTCAGGAAGTTCTACCCATCCAGGATCGGGACCATCAGAATGGAGATGACAGGGAATCAGGGCAGGTGAGTATAAGGTTTTTTTCTTTTTTCATCCCAGCCTTAGTCCATACAGAAATTTGTAGAACTCCATTTGACTTCATACAACCCCACTTACCTCTCAGGAGAGTTGAAGCTCAAACAACAGAGCTACGCCCACTATAAAGATATATAAAGGGGAACATTGTGATAGTGGAACTAAAAACCACATGGTCTTAAAATTAGGTCGATATGTAAAGATGTTTCTCTAGATCCAACAAGCGCCAGTTATCTCTATTGGCAAGGTACCAATGTAAGACCACTCAGGTGCCACGTGTGGGCCACGGATTGAATATATTTTGTTATACATCTAGTTACACTAAATGCAATTTTCGTCATTGTAACAACATTCTAATTCATAGGACACTGTAGTCTGGGGGACATAGAGAAATCTTCACTGGAATCCTTATAGAATCAATAAGTTACTGACCAAAGATAAAATTGTCCTAGACTGACCGAGCCGAGTGACCCTATGGGGCAGTCATCAGAACCACGAGGGTATCTTGAAGGGTATTCTAATCTTAGCTTGTTACCCCCTATAGGGGTTAACGTGATGATCGGTGGGAGACTGATCCCGAGAACGGAGCCAATTTTCTTCACGGAATGAATGAAGCGCACCGCATGGACACGGCCATCGCTCCGTTCACTTTCCAGGTGTATGGCAACCCATAAAAAATGAATGGAGTGGTGGCCGTTGGCTCCCCTTATTCTGGGAACAGTTTTGCCCCTGTTCTTGGGAGCGGTGGGGATCCAAGCACTATGGATAGAGGATAACAAGCTTAGGTGGGAATGCCCCTTCAATTTCCCTTAAAGGGGTACTCCCGTGGAAAACATTTATTTTTTTTGTTAAATCAACTGAAAATGTAAATTACTTCTATATAAAAATCTTAATCCTTCCAGTACTTGTTAGCTGCTGTATGCTCCACAGGAAGCTGTGTTGTTATTTTCTGTCTGACCACAGTGCTCTCTGCTGACACCTCTGTCCAGGTCAGGAACTGTCCAGAGCAGGAGAGGTTTGCTGTGGGGATTTGTTCCTACTCTGGACAGTTCCTGACATGGACAGAGGTGTCAGCAGAGAGCACTGTGTTCAGACTGGAAAGAACTACACAACTTCCTGTGGAGCATACAGCAGCTGATAAGTTCTGGAAGGGTTAAGATTTTTTAAATAGAAGTCATTTACAAATCTGTTTTAACTTTTTGGCACCAGTTGACTTTAAAACATTGTTTTCCACCGGAGTACCCCTTTAACCCCTATCCAGAGTAATGGGAAAATGTGTCTGATCCGTCCTCTGGGACTCCGAGCAATCTCCGAAATTAGGCCCGACTTTCCTTGTGCACGGCCCCATCATGCACTCTCTATAGGAGCGCTCATGTATCTCCAGCGCTCCCATAGAGTGTGTCCTGTCGACCCCATGATCTGTGCACAGGGGGAGTCAGGTTCCATTCTGGAGATCACGGGGGTCCCAGCAGTCACTCCCCTCATAATCAGACACATATCACCTATCCTTTGGATAGAGGAGAAGTTTTCACATGCTGGAGTACTCCGCTGCTCAGCGTTTGGAACAAACTGTTCCGGGAGCTTGTGACGTCATAGCCCCGCCCCTCATGATGTCACGCCCCGCAATGCAAGTCTATGGGAGGGGGCGTGACAGCCGTCACGCCCCCTCCCATAGACTTGCATTGAGGGGACAGGGCATGACATCACGAGGGGCGGGGCTATGACGTCACAAGCTCCCGGTGCCGGCTCCAGTGTTCGGAACAGTTTGTTCCAAATGCTGAGCAGCGGAGTACCCCTTTAAAGCATTTACAATGAAAATCCAAATTGATACAATTTTACACCCCCATTCACACAGGCAGAACGTTTCAGCTGTCGATAATGCTCCTGGAGCCGCAGATGTCAGGTAATGAAACATCAATAAGTCTGAGTAATAATATCCTAATCCCAGGAAATCTCATTAATACAGAAGATAAACTGCAGATGACGTCCGGACTGTATGACGTCTGTGAGGATCAGCAGGGATCAGCGATACCTTCTAATATATACAGTGGTCCCTCAACATACCATGGTAATACCTTCCAAATGGTTTGTTGAAACCATCGTATGTTGAGGGATCCGTGCAATGTAAAGTATAGGACAGTGGTCTACAACCTGCGGACCTCCAGATGTTGCAAAACTACAACACCCAGCATGCCCGGACAGCCAACGGCTGTCCGGGCATGCTGGGAGTTGTAGTTTTGCAACATCTGGAGGTCTGCAGGTTGAAGACCACTGGTATTGGAGGTTATACTCACGTGTCCCTGTCACTCCGGACCGTCACCACTGCCCTGGATGTTGCCTTTCATCGCTGTCGCCGCGTCCCCGGGGTGTCCCCGACGCTCCGGTAAGGCCTCTGCTTCCACGGCATCCTCGCTCTCCGTCGCCGCCATCACGTCACTACGCACGCCGCTCCTATTGGATGACGGGACGGCGTGCGCAGCGACGTGATGACGACGATGGAGAGCGCCGACGATGCAGGGATCCAGAAGAGGACGCGCCGGAGCCCCGAGGACAGGTAAGTGATCGTCAGCGGACCACACGGGGCACCGTATACGGCTATCCGGCCGTAGTTGAAGCAGTCTGCGCTGCCGCATAGCCGTTTATGCGATGGCCCCGACATACAAAAGCATCGTATGTTGAAATTATCGTATGTCGGGGCCATCGTAGGTCGGGGGGTCACTGTATGTGTCAATTCTTCATCATCATTATACAGATCTCTGCTGAATCTCTGCTGTCTGCCCAATATTCAGAATACTATCAATAGTTCCTGGTCCCATCTTATATGACGGATAGCCTTATGTCTATCCCATGCATGCTTAAGGGATACTCTGCCCCTAGACATCTTATCCCCTATCCAAAGGAGAGGGGTTAAGATGTCTGATCACAGGTGTCCCGCCGCTGGGGATCCCCGCAATCACCCTGCTGCACCCGGCATTTGTTTAGAGGGTTGGGTGCAGCGTCGGAGGCTTGTGACATCACGGCCGTGCCTGTTCATGACTTCACGGCCACGCCCCCTCAATGCAAGTCTATGGGAGTGACCGAGCGGGGCGTCTCGGTCCTCCACCCCGCATCACCAGTCATCCGATCCAGTCATCAGTCCGTCTACAGCCCCAACCTCATGTGTAAACCATATATGTGGCAGAAAATACAATACCTAGTGTACAGAATAAAATCACACAGTATAACATCAAAGCAAAGTAATGCCGCCCTATACTTTATACACAGAATGAACTGGCTATCCTACAGAGCATAACCAGGGCAGGCTACCAGACAAGGATTAGATGGATGCAGGTATGAACAGGTCACAATATGTGCCCCCCTCCCCAGCTTATACCTCTCTGAATACACCCATGAGCACTTCCTTCTCTACTGCTAATACCTCTCCCTATACACCCATGAGCACTTCCTTCTCTACTGCTAATACCTCTTCCTATACACCCATGAGCACTTCCCTCTTTACTGCTTATACCTCCTCCTATACGCTTGTAAGTAATTCCCTTTACTGCTAATACCCCTTCCTATATACCCATGAGCACTTCCCTCTTTATTGCTAATAACTCTCAATTTACACCCATGAGCACTTCCCTCTACTGATTATACCTCTCCCTATACACCCATGAGCACTTCCCTCTTTCCTGCTAATACCTCTCCCTATACACTTATGAGCAATTTGTTTTACTGCTTATACCTCTACCTATACACCCATGAGCACTTCCCTCTCTATTGCTAATACCTCTAAATTTACACTCATGAGCACTTCCCTCTACTGATAATACTTCTCCCTATACACCCATGAGCACTTCCCTCTCTACTTTTTATACCTCTCTCTATACATCCAGGAGAACTTCCCTCTATTTCTAATACACACCCATATACACCCATGAGCACTTGTCTCTTTCTACTGCTAATACCTCTCTCTATACACCCATGAGCACTTGTCTCTTTCTACTGCTAATACCTCTCTCTATACACCCATGAGCACTTCCCTCTCTACAGCTTATACCTCTCCCAATACACCATGCAAGCATTTTCTGCTGCTCTATTACATTGCCTACTATCTAGTCCTCTGAAATAATTATCCCTAAATCCCTCAGACACTGAGGTTTGGACTCTGCAGTCTATGTCTTGCTAACATGGCTGCAGGGTTTGCAACAATGTAGTAGAGAACTTTTTCTTTATATATTGAGCAGGACTACATGGGAACATGGGTTGTGTGACATGAACATCACTTTGTGCAGTGCAATATTGCATCTCAGAATTTTCCAACCAGGGTGCCTCCAGCTGTTGCAAAACTACAACTCCCAGACTTTGCTCTCTATATACATCTCATTGTCAGTCCACTGAGTCTCATTGTGAGTTATCGCTGTTCCATTGCCCGAGCATAACAAGTTAGGTGCGGGCCATTAAACACCCCCCCCCCCCCCTGACCCCCCCCCCCCTGACCCCCCCCCCCCCCCATCCTTAGGATGGATACAGGCGGATAGGGAAAGAGACATAAAGACGTAGAGGAAAATAGTCATTATCATCATCCTACCTATAGTGGCCATTTACCATAGAGAACAAGGCGGGGTTAATTTTACTTTACCCCTCAAACTACATTGTTCTATAAAATAAACTTCCACGTATATCATCATTTTGTTTAGTGTCCGCCATTCCGTAATGTTTTTTATTTTTTTCATCATATATCTTTGTTTTCCTGGTACAGAGCTACAAATCTTCTGCATATACAGAAGTAAATGATACAATTCTGTCCGCCACTAGAGGGAGCTCCGGAGCATAATGCATACATATAGAAATTTTAGTCAGTAACTAAGCACTAGGCAATAAGCAAACCAGTGGGTCTCCAGCTGTTGCAAAACTACAACTCCCAGCATGCCCAGACAGCCAATATAACAAAGTCATGCATCAGCAAAATAACAGGCAAATTGCTATAATATTTTGGTTGTGGGGCTTAGATATAATTTACTTTAGCCCTAGCCCAGTGTTTCCCAACCAGGGTGCCTCCAGCTGTTGCAAAACTATAACAGATGGGGGCATCCTGGTTGAGAAACACAGTCTTAGCCTAAAAATGCTTCAATTAAGGAACAGCAAGAAGAGATCTTTCTAAACCATTAGCAATTAGAAGAAAAAACTAAAATCTTTTGCTATTATTGCAAACCAAGATCCCACAATTCCAATAAATTTAGAAAAAAATCTAAAACAAACACATAAAAATAACTTTTAAACCTTTTACAAAGTTTGGCAAAGAAAAATTAACAACATTATTAACTTTGATGTTTGATTATATGGGAACATATTATACCTGATTCAACATTTGGTTCTTGTATGATCTGGATTATCACATACTCCCCTGAGGACATCACTTATCGTAGTAGAAATGCGTCGAGAGTGACGGATGATTCTAGCATTTACATGCAAATGGTTACTATATCAGTAATGAGTATTTTCAGTCCGAGATGATCTGACGTTATTTTGTACTTTTTGGTGGTGAAATTTAAAAAATGTAAAAATTTATATATATATATATATATATATATATATATATATATAGGCACCTCTCCTTTAAAATTTTCAAAGAAAAATTGAGAAAATGATCAGATCCACATGTGCCAAAATAATAGAGATCGATAAACAAAGATTCACAATTTTATGGAGAGATGTGTTTCTTGCTGGATTCAGTCCTGCCTTTGGTTAAAAAAAAGAAAAAAATAGAAAAAAAAAGAACTGCGGTGGCATTATTTCCAAAAACGCTGTGCGTGAAACCCCTCCTAATACAACTACATAACAAAAATATTTGTTGGCCAAATTCTTCCAATTAGTTCCTTTTGTTTCGTGTCATTTTGCTCTTTTGTTCCTTTCTGTTCCCTTTGGGGTTAATCTTTTTTTTTTTTTTTTTTTCCTTTACAAAAAGTGCAATAACAACAATCCACAAAATGAAAATAAAAAAAATAAGATTTTCTTTTCAATTCTCCAAAATTCATATTTGTTATGTTCAAATTTAATGTTGCAAATTAAATATTTTATTGTTATTTTGTTTTTGAATTTGTAGGCAATATTCCATCTATGGGTCTATGCACGACCAGAAAGTTTGCCTTAAAAGTTTAGCACATAAATGAAAACCTCCCATTTTAGATGCCTCCAGAGTTTACATCCCACCCAGCCAAAAAAAATACCTAAAAATCTTAATTTTTTTTGTTGATACTTTCAAGTGTTATATAGATGCATCCAGAGTTCACATCCCACCCCAGCCCAAAAAATACCAAAAATATGTATTTTTTGTTGTTGTTGATGCTGCCAAGTGTTACGTTGCTGCATTCAGAGTTCACATCTCACCCCCAGCCAAAAACATTTACCTGAAAATATGTAATTTTTTTGGTTGAAACTGTCTAGTGTTATGTTGAAGAGGAGACAGATGGCATCCGTGGAGTGTTGTTTTTTATATGTTTACTTGTCTTTGAACATTTCTTGTGGTTGCTATGTGCTGCATACTCGTTCTAGTTACAGCGGCCGATATGGTCTTTATAGTCTCCGCTTTTGGATGTTCTGGATGTTCCTTCATGAACACAGTGGAGAGTTTCCTCTTGGATATGCTGTATCTCTGCTGCAATGACTTCCAGGCTTGGTAAAAGCCCTTATCCACAGACGTAGACAAGAAGTAGAAGACAAGAGGATCCAAGAAGGCATTACAAGTACCCGGCAGGAGAGCCACCTTGCGCCATGACACGCTGCTTTGCTCTACGAACCCAACAACGTGAGATATATTGTAGGGAGTAAAACAAACAACGAATACGGTCAAGGTGGTCACTGCGACCCGTATGGCTCTCTTCTTATGCTTTGCATGCATACAACTTCTCATAAGGATTTGGATACAACGGGTGTAGCAAAAAATGGTGATGGCCAAAGGAAAGAAGAATAGGACAATGGAAAGCTCCAGTCTTGCCGGTACTATCATCTTCAACTGTGTCTCTGTAAAGTTTTCATAGCAGACCACCTTGTCGTCATCAATTTTGGAGAGGAACAATTGAAGAAAGCCGTTTTGAGAAGTCTCCAAGAGAAATACAAAGGACACATGGGCAAACACAATGGCCCAGAGACAGATGCAGATGAGGAACGAATACCTGGGCTTCTTGTAAATTTTGTACTTGATTGGAAAAGCGACACTCAAGTATCTTCCGACGCTCACGGCAGTGAGGAAGCAAATGCTCGCGTATATGGTGCTGAAGTGGACGAAGTTGAACAGAGGACAGAGGATTCCAGGAAGAGTCCAGCTATGAAGAAAAGTCTCGATTATTTTTATTGGCAGGAACACGATGAACACAAGGTCAGAGACACATAAGTTGATCATGTAGATGTGGTTCGGGGTCAATCTGTTTCGAGCCTTCTTGAAGAAAATGTAAAGCACCAGAAGGTTGGACGGCAATCCTAAAAACATGGTCATGACATAAACCACCAGAGAGAGAGTATCCAGAGGCATCTTATAGGCATCCATTGGTCGTCAATGAATAGTCGGATGAATACATCTTTGCTGCTCTTGAGTGATGGAGACCGAAATGGCAAGAGTTCCAATTAGACAAATAGGACTCTTGGCTCGACTCAACGAGGACTTCGTTATGTTGATTGATGGAAACCACTGACCTTGTGTAGCCAAAAACAGATGTATAAAGACACAAGGATGAAGATGCTCCACATTTGGTGAGATAGTTCTGACTGCTCCGGAGAAGACAATCCTGACTCTTGCCACAGAGGGATTGTGAAAGTGACCGACTTGTTCTCGATAGAGAAAATCTTGTGAACATGACAGTCTGCTTCGGATGAAGTATTAAACACATGGATCCCGGCCAATCAATCTCTTATTTTTGTCCTCTAAATGGCTGGGAAATGGTCCAGAAAGATTGCTGATCATTACTAACATTTTGTTCGTCCGGCTCCCGTAACAAGCCAACCTTGACTAACAGCCCATAAAGCAATAAATTCTATAACGTGACTTTAAATCAAGTATTGACGTGCTGCCAATTACACAATAATCCCTCAAGAGAAGAGAAGTCATTGAGGCAGGACAGAACGATGGAGAGAGCGTGAGCTGGTACTAAGTTACAGGTATGTCGCCTGTATTGGTGAAACTTAGGGACTGTTGCTAGGAGAACATCACTTAAAGTCATTACATGGAAGGCTCCGCATAGTCAACACAACAAATCCAAACTAAACAAACACATAGGACCTCAAGATAAGGAAAAAACATGATCGGAAGTCATATACATATACTGCAAATGACTGTGTCCTTATATGACTTTGGAAACCTTTGGAATCATAGACATTCAGAACTGCTATGAAGAGGTCCACAGGTTGGCATTAAAAGGGCTTTCCTATATTAGATGTTTATGGCATATTTACTTAAAGGGGGCATTTATTAAGACCGTGTTGGGGCAAGGGGAGAGAACATATTAGTGCTGGGGCAAGACTAGGGTATGACAATGCTGGAGTGCAGAAAAGACAAGCATACTGTCACTGCTGGGGTTTTAGGAGACTAGGAAAGCTGGGTGGGACGCATACTGTGTGCCACCCAGCTTTCCTAGTCTCCTGAAGCCCCAGCCTTTCCCTGTCTCCAGAAGAGCACTAATATGGCCACTTATATATTCTCTAAAGTAGACTGGGAAAGCTGGAGAAGTACTGTGAGCCCTGCACTGCTTTGTGCCACCCAATTTTCACTGTCTCCTGAAGAGCTCCAATATGACTGCTTTAATAGACAGATATTCTGTTCAGGAGACTGGGAAAGCTGGGGGGAAGTACTGAGAGCCCTGCACTGTGTACTGTGTGCCACCTAACTTTCCCTTTCTCCTGAAGAGCTCCAAAATGGCTGCTTTAACAGACATAATTTCTCTTCAAGAAGCTGGGGAAGAACTGTGAGTCCTGTACTGTGTACTGTGTGCCACCCAACTTTCCCTGTCTCCCGAAAAGCTCCAAAAGGGCTGCTCTAACCGACATATATTCTCTTCAAGAGACTGGGAAAGCCTATATAGAAAATATATGCATATATCGTTCTCCAGGCAATGAAGGGTACTGAGCTAGCGGGGTGGCAGGTGTATGGAGGCGCACGTGCACTGTCAGGGTCCTGGACCTATCCTGAGTGATGAGCTGGCAATGTGCTCCTCTAGCAGGCTGGATCAAGAACTTCAGAATAAAGATAGTTATTGTACCTGCGGGGGTGTTTTTTTTTGGGGGGGGGGGAGGTTGGGGGATGGTGGTGGTGGGGTGGTGGTACTGTTGGGCGAGTGGTTCAGATGCTGGTTGTCTAACTTTGTTGTGGCAGGCAGAGTGGCACCCCCCATCAAGAGGGCGCCCCAGGCGGCTGCCTATTTTGCCTATAGGCAGAGACAGCCAAGTCTGGATTAAAATGGATTAACATGGGTGCTGTGATTTAGGATTAGCACACAATAAACTATGTAAACTTCAAAACAACTCAATTTCTTATGTAGGGTAATGCTATGGACCATGGGTAACCTCTTATGTAGAGTTATGCTATAGATCATGGGTAACCTCTCATGTACGGTAATGCTATAGACCATGGATAACCTCTCATGTAGGGTAATGCTATAGACCATGGGTAACCTCTTATGTAGGGTAATGCTATAGACCATGAGTAACCTCTTATGTAGCGTTATGCTATAGACCATGGGTAACCTCTCATGTAGGGTAATGCTATAGACCATGGATAACCTCTTATGTAGAGTTATGCTATAGACCATGGGTAACCTCTTATGTAGCGTTATGCTATAGACCATGGGTAACCTCTCATGTAGGGTAATGCTATAGACCATGGGTAACCTCTTATGTAGGGTAATGCTATAGACCATGAGTAACCTCTTATGTAGCGTTATGCTATAGACCATGGGTAACCTCTCATGTAGGGTAATGCTATAGACCATGGGTAACCTCTTATGTAGGGTAATGCTATAGACCATGGATAACCTCTCATGTAGAGTTATGCTATAGACCATGGGTAACCTCTTATGTAGCGTTATGCTATAGACCATGGGTAACCTCTCATGTAGGGTAATGCTATAAACCATGGGTAACCTCTCATGTATGGTAATGCTATAGACCATGGGTAACCTCTAATGTTGGGTAATGCTATAGACCATGGGTAACCTCTTATGTATGGTAATTCTATAGACCATGGGTAACCTCTTATGTAGGGTAATGCTATAGACCATGGGTAACCTCTTATGTAGAGTTATGCTATAGACCATGAGTAACCTCTTATGTAGCGTTATGCTATAGACCATGGGTAACCTCTCATGTAGGGTAATGCTATAGACCATGGATAACCTCTTATGTAGAGTTATGCTATAGACCATGGGTAACCTCTTATGTAGCGTTATGCTATAGACCATGGGTAACCTCTCATGTAGGGTAATGCTATAGACCATGGGTAACCTCTTATGTAGGGTAATGCTATAGACCATGAGTAACCTCTTATGTAGCGTTATGCTATAGACCATGGGTAACCTCTCATGTAGGGTAATGCTATAGACCATGGATAACCTCTCATGTAGAGTTATGCTATAGACCATGGGTAACCTCTTATGTAGCGTTATGCTATAGACCATGGGTAACCTCTCATGTAGGGTAATGCTATAAACCATGGGTAACCTCTCATGTATGGTAATGCTATAGACCATGGGTAACCTCTAATGTTGGGTAATGCTATAGACCATGGGTAACCTCTTATGTATGGTAATTCTATAGACCATGGGTAACCTCTTATGTAGGGTAATGCTATAAACCATGGGTAACCTCTTATGTAGAGTTATGCTATAGACCATGGGTAACCTCTTATGTAGGGTAATGCTATAGACCATGGGTAACCTCTTATGTATGGTAATGCTATAGACCATGGATAACCTCTTATGTATGGTAATGCTATAGACTATGGATAACCTCTTATGTATGGTAATGCTATAGACCATGGGTAACCTCTTATGTAGAGTTATGCTATAGACCATGGGTAACCTCTTATGTAGGGTAATGCTATAGATCATGGGTAACCTCTGATATAGGGTAATGCTATAGACCATGGGTAACCTCTTATGTTAGGTAATGCTATAGACCATGGGTAACCTCTTATGTAGAGTTATGCTATAGACCATGGGTAACCTCTTATGTAGGGTAATGCTATAGACCACGAGTAACCTCTTATGTAGGGTAATGCTATAGACCATGGGTAACCTCTCATGTAGGGTAATGCTATGGACCATGGGTAACCTCTCATGTATGGTAATGCTATAGACCATGGGTAACCTCTTATATAGGGTAATGCTATAGACCATGGGTAACCTCTCATGTAGGGTAATGCTATAGACCACGGGTAACCTCTTATGTTAGGTAATGCTATAGACCATGGGTAACCTCTTATGTAGGGTAATGCTATAGACCACGGGTAGCCTCTTATGTAGAGTTATGCTATAGACCATGGGTAACCTCTTATGTATGGTAATGCTATAGACCATGGGTAACCTCTCATATAGGTTAATGCTATAGACCATGGGTAACCTCTTATGTAGGGTAATGCTATAGACCATGGGTAACCTTTTATGTAGGGTAATGCTATAGACCACGGGTAACCTCTTATGTAGGGTAATACTATAGACCACGGGTAACCTCTTATGTAGAGTTATGCTATAGACCATGGGTAACCTCTTATGTAGGGTAATGCTATAGACCACGAGTAACCTCTTATATAGGGTAATGCTATAGACCATGGGTAACCTCTTATTTAGGGTAATGCTATAGACCACGAGTAACCTCTTATGTAGGGTAATGCTATAAACCATGGGTAACCTCTCATGTATGGTAATGCTATAGACCATGGGTAACCTCTAATGTTGGGTAATGCTATAGACCATGGGTAACCTCTTATGTATGGTAATTCTATAGACCATGGGTAACCTCTTATGTAGGGTAATGCTATAAACCATGGGTAACCTCTTATGTAGAGTTATGCTATAGACCATGGGTAACCTCTTATGTAGGGTAATGCTATAGACCATGGGTAACCTCTTATGTATGGTAATGCTATAGACCATGGATAACCTCTTATGTATGGTAATGCTATAGACTATGGATAACCTCTTATGTATGGTAATGCTATAGACCATGGGTAACCTCTTATGTAGAGTTATGCTATAGACCATGGGTAACCTCTTATGTAGGGTAATGCTATAGATCATGGGTAACCTCTGATATAGGGTAATGCTATAGACCATTGGTAACCTCTTATGTTAGGTAATGCTATAGACCATGGGTAACCTCTTATGTAGAGTTATGCTATAGACCATGGGTAACCTCTTATGTAGGGTAATGCTATAGACCACGAGTAACCTCTTATATAGGGTAATGCTATAGACCATGGGTAACCTCTTATTTAGGGTAATGCTATAGACCACGAGTAACCTCTTATGTAGGGTAATGCTATAGACCATGGGTAACCTCTCATGTAGGGTAATGCTATGGACCATGGGTAACCTCTCATGTATGGTAATGCTATAGACCATGGGTAACCTCTTATATAGGGTAATGCTATAGACCATGGGTAACCTCTCATGTAGGGTAATGATATAGACCACGGGTAACCTCTTATGTTAGGTAATGCTATAGACCATGGGTAACCTCTTATGTAGGGTAATGCTATAGACCACGGGTAGCCTCTTATGTAGAGTTATGCTATAGACCATGGGTAACCTCTTATGTATGGTAATGCTATAGACCATGGGTAACCTGTCATATAGGTTAATGCTATAGACCATGGGTAACCTCTTATGTAGGGTAATGCTATAGACCATGGGTAACCTTTTATGTAGGGTAATGCTATAGACCATGGGTAACCTCTTATGTAGGGTAATGCTATAGACCACGGGTAACCTCTTATGTAGGGTAATACTATAGACCACGGGTAACCTCTTATGTAGAGTTATGCTATAGACCATGGGTAACCTCTTATGTAGGGTAATACTATAGACCACGGGTAACCTCTTATGTAGAGTTATGCTATAGACCACGGGTAACCTCTTATGTAGAGTTATGCTATAGACCATGGGTAACCTCTTATGTAGAGTTATGCTATAGACCATGGGTAACCTTTTATGTAGGGTAATGCTATAGACCATGGGTAACCTCTTATGTAGAGTTATGCTATAGACCATGGGTAACCTCTCATGTATGGTAATGCTATAGACCATGGGTAACCTCTTATGTAGGGTAATGCTATAGACCACGGGTAACCTCTTATGTAGGGTAATGCTATAGACCATGGGTAACCTCTTATGTATGTAATGCTATAGACCATGGGTAACCTCTTATGTAGGGTAATGCTATAGACCACGGGTAACCTCTTATGTAGGGTAATACTATAGACCACGGGTAACCTCTTATGTATGTAATGCTATAGACCATGGGTAACCTCTTATGTTGGGTAATGCTATAGACCATGGGTAACCTTTTATGTAGGGTAATGCTATAGACCATGGGTAACCTCTTATGTAGGGTAATGCTATAGACCATGGGTAACCTCTTATGTAGGGTAATGCTATAGACCATGGGTAACCTCTTATGTAGGGTAATGCTATAGACCATGGGTAACCTTTTATGTAGGGTAATGCTATAGACCACGGGTAACCTCTTATGTAGGGTAATACTATAGACCACGGGTAACCTCTTATGTAGGGTAATGCTATAGACCATGGGTAACCTCTCATGTATGGTAATGCTATAGACCATGGGTAACCTCTTATGTTAGGTAATGCTATAGACCATGGGTAACCTCTTATGTAGGGTAATGCTATAGACCATGGGTAACCTCTTATGTAGGGTAATGCTATAGACCATGGGTAACCTCTTATGTAGGGTAATGCTATAGACCATGGGTAACCTCTTATGTAGGGTAATGCTATAGACCATGGGTAACCTCTTATGTTGGGAAATGCTATAGACCATGGGTAACCTCTCATGTATGGTAATGCTATAGACCATGGGTAACCTCTTATGTAGGGTAATGCTATAGACCATGGGTAACCTCTTATGTAGGAAAATGCTATAGACCATGGGTAACCTCTTATGTTAGGTAATGCTATAGACCATGGGTAACCTCTCATGTATGGTAATGCTATAGACCATGGGTAACCTCTTATGTATGTAATGCTATAGACCATGGGTAACCTCTCATGTATGGTAATGCTATAGACCATGGGTAACCTCTTATGTATGTAATGCTATAGACCACGGGTAACCTCTTATGTAGGGTAATGCTATAGACCATGGGTAACCTTTTATGTAGGGTAATGCTATAGACCATGGGTAACCTCTTATATAGGGTAATGCTATAGACCATGGGTAACCTTTTATGTATGGTAATGCTATAGACCATGGGTAACCTTTTATGTATGGTAATGCTATAGACCATGGGTAACCTCTTATGTAGGGTAATGCTATAGACCATGGGTAACCTCTTATGTAGGGTAATGCTATAGACCATGGGTAACCGCTCATGTATGTAATGCTATAGACCATGGGTAACCTCTCATATAGGGTAATGCGATAGACCATGGGTAACCTCTTATGTAGGGTAATGCTATAGACCATGGGTAACCTCTTATGTATGTAATGCTATAGACCATGGGTAACCTCTCATATAGGGTAATGCTATAGACCATGGGTAACCTCTTATGTAGAGTTATGCTATAGACCATGGGTAACCTCTTATGTATGTAATGCTATAGACCATGGGTAACCTCTCATATAGGGTAATGCTATAGACCATGGGTAACCTCTTATGTAGAGTTATGCTATAGACCATGGGTAACCTCTTATGTATGTAATGCTATAGACCATGGGTAACCTCTCATATAGGGTAATGCTATAGACCATGGGTAACCTCTTATTTAGGGTAATGCTATAGATAAACTGTTTAATGGTGACTATGAGTAACCTCAGTGCTCAGTCCCATCTGTAATACACAGGTTAGTGCAGCTGACCTTGAGGTGCGGTGGTATTACTGTATATCACATGGCATTAGCGGTAGTAATAATCATCATCTGCCTTGATGGAAACTGGGTAAACACAGACACAAACACGCGAAGGCCGGCCGCCTTTATAATAACACTTATCTGCTCCTCCATGTCACCATCAGTTATGGTTGGTTACAGTAAATGAGATAACTGGTCTTTGTCATAAAGCAATAACGGGCAGGAAACTCTGCGTTCGCTCCAAAATATTTCCCTGACGTCTCTACGACCTTTAAAAGTCACCGATTTTGTTCCACCCTCAGTTTGTCCATATGGTCTCATATTGAAGTCAATGAGCAGTTGTTACCCTAAAAGTGATGTCATTACAAAGTACAACTGGTTACGCAAAAAACAAGCCCTCATATGGTTCTGTGAATGGAAATATAAAAGAGTTATGGATTTTAGAAGGTGAGGAGGAAAAAACGAAAATGCAAAAATAAAATTGGCCTGGTCCTTAAAGGGGTACTCCACTGGCAACATTTGCTTTTAAATCAACTGGTGCCAGAAAGTTAAACAGATTTTTAAATTACTTCTATTACAAATCTTAATCCTTCCAGTACTTATCAGCTGCTGTTATGATCCACAGGAAGTTCTTTTCTTTTTGAATTTCCTTTCTGCCTGACCACAGTGCACGACGTCTCGGCCACATTACGAGAGGTTGCTAAAATTGTTCGCCGTATACAGATCAGGTTGTAAAATATTCTTTATTGTATACAGAGAAACAAAGCATATTGATATCAAGCTGTAACATCTACAAAAAAAAAAAAAATTATATATATATATCGTAAAAAGAAGAGATTAGGAACTTCAATGTAAATGTACAGTATAAAAGGGGTTATCCAGGAATAGAAAAACATAGCAAATTTCTGGGAGTTGTAGTTTTGAAACGTCTGGAGGTCCGCAGGTTGAAGACCACTGCGGCCATCATCATCCCCCCCCTTCATCATCACCGCCTGTCAATCCCTTTATTCGTGGTCTTCAACCTGCGGACCTCCAGATGTTGCAAAACTACAACTCCCAGCATGCCCCGACAGCCATCAGCTGTCGGGGCATGCTGGGAGTTGTAGTTTTGCAACATCTGGAGGTCCGCAGGTTGAAGACCACTGATGAAGGGATTGACAGGCGGAGAGTTCACTCGTGTATAAGCCGAGGGGGGCATTTTCAGCACGAAAAACTGAAAAACTCGGCCTATACTCGAGTATATATGGTATATATGTATAGATTTTTTATTTTTCATATAAAAAGCATAAATCACTCTTCCATTTTTCACATAAGAGACAAAATAAAATAAATTTAAAATAAAACTCAAATTTTAAAATGGGTGTTCTTTGGTCACCTGACATTCCAGAATACATGGATCAAAAAGCGATCCAAAAGTCCTGGTTTTCCCAAAATGCTACCAATGAAAATGACCAATCACTTCGCATTAAAAAAATAAAATGAAACGTAGATAGGGGAATTATAGGGGTCACAACACGGTGATGCAAGGCAATTTTTTTATGGAGAATTTCCATCCAAGCTTTAAAAATGGCCAATGCTTATGTGACTGTGAGTTTACATTTAAAATGGCTTAGAACTGATCTTAAAAGAAAGTCTTATACAAGAGTTTTTTCATTATTTGATCTGTTATTAAACTTTTCCGCCTCCTTCACAAATTGTCGCACTTTTCCTCTGTGACTTGCAGTACCACTTATCACCACTGCTTTTTACTAACATTTTCCATTGACGTCAATGCAACGGCGCCTCCATCTCCAGTCTAGTTGAGGTCTGACAGCATCAAAAAGCATCGAGTTTGGGAACGGCCCCTTAAATGTATGGCACCAAGCTGACAAAATGAAAACCTTGTCTTTTTTTTTTGCTAATTTACACATTTATAAAATATTTTCATCATTGTCTTAACATGGCGTATTCCACCTCTTGACCGCGCTCCTTTACTGTGGCGCTGCTTAGGTTGGCAATGACAGAGTAGTGAATGTCATCTTGGGAGTCGTCTTCCGCTTTCTTAACGTTTTCATACTAGAAAGGTAAGAAAAGGTCATGTGTTATACTTTATACATCAATGACGTCTTATCCATATTAACCCCTTAAGGACGCAGGACGTAAATGTACGTCCTGGTGAGGTGGTACTTAACGCACCAGGACGTACATTTACGTCCTGTGCATAACCGCGGGCAACGGAGCGATGCCCGTGTCATGCGCGGCTGATCCCGGCTGCTGATCGCAGCCAGGGACCCGCCGGCAATGGCCGACGCCCGCGATCTCGCGGGCGTCCGCCATTAACCCCTCAGGTGCCGGGATCAATACAGATCCCGGCATCTGCGGCAGTTCGCGATTAAAATGAACGATCGGATCGCCCGCAGCGCTGCTGCGGGGATCCAATCATTCATAACGCCGCACGGAGGTCCCCTCACCTTCCTCCGTGCGGCTCCCGGCGTCTCCTGCTCTGGTCTGTGATCGAGCAGACCAGAGCAGGAGATGACCGATAATACTGATCTGTTCTATGTCCTATACATAGAACAGATCAGTATTAGCAATCATGGTATTGCTATGAATAGTCCCCTATGGGGACTATTCAAGTGTAAAAAAAAATGTAAAAAAATGTAAAAGTAAAAGTAAAAAAAAAGTGAAAAATCCCCTCCCCCAATAAAAAAGTAAAACGTCCGTTTTTTCCTATTTTACCCCCAAAAAGCGTAAAAAACATTTTTTATAGTTATATTTGGTATCGCCGCGTGCGTAAATGTCCGAACTATTAAAATAAAATGTTAATGATCCCGTACGGTGAACGGCGTGAACGAAAAAAAATTAAAAAAGTCCAAAATTCCTACTTTTTTAATACATTTTATTAAAAAAAAAATTATAAAAAATTTATTAAAAGTTTTTTATATGCAAATGTGGTATCAAAAAAAAGTACAGATCATGGTGCAAAAAATGAGCCCCCATACCGCCGCTTATACGGAAAAATAAAAAAGTTATAGGTCATCAAAATAAAGGGATTATAAACGTACTAATTTGGTTAAAAAGTTTGTGATTTTTTTTAAGCGCAACAATAATATAAAAGTATATAATAATGGGTATCATTTTAAGCGTATTGACCCTCAGAATAAAGAACACATGTCATTTTTACCAGAAATTGTACGGAGTGAAAACAAAACCTTCCAAAATTAGCAAAATTGCATTTTTCGTTTTAATTTCCCCACAAAAATAGTGTTTTTTGGTTGCGCCATACATTTTATGATATAATGAGTGATGTCATTACAAAGGACAACTGGTCGCGCAAAAAACAAGCCCTCATACTAGTCTGTGGATGAAAATATAAAAGAGTTATGATTTTTAGAAGGCGAGGAGGAAAAAATGAAAACGTAAAAATTAAATTGTCTGAGTCCTTAAGGCCAAAATGGGCTGAGTCCTTAAGGGGTTAAAGGGGTACTCTGGTGGAAAACAACTTTTTGCAAATCAACAGGTGCCAGAAAGTTCTACAGATTTGTAAATTACTTCTAACACCTTTAACAGCATCAAGCAACATTCCCTGTGCTTTGTTTCTGTTGTATTTTCTGTGCTTCCTGCTCTGGTGTATCTCATGCTGCAGTTTCTGCTCTGTCCACTAGAGGCTGCTCGCAAGCACTGGCTGCATCTGCGTGCACTCCCTTAATGGATTCTCCTCCAATCTCAGCCAGGAACTCACTATATAAATCTGCCACATCTGCTTTTCCTGGCCTCATCAAGGTTGCACTTGCAATTGTATCCTGCATTGCTAGGTCTCTTTTGCCTGACCTGAAGTCTGTCTGCTGATCCTGTCTAATCAGCCTCCCCCTCCCAGCCTCAGCCTTGCACCTGCCTGCCGGACAGTTAAATCACACTTTACCATGACGTTGGTCCGGCAGCTGGATGTTTGAAACTCCAGGACAATCTCCGCAGCCCCAGGGTCTTTAAACTTTGGACCTCCAGGTCTTGCAAAACTACAACTCCTTGCATGCCCGGACAGCCAACGGCTGTCCGGGCATGCTGAGAGTTGTAGTTTTGCAATAGTTTGAGGTTCGCCGTTTGGAGACCTAGGATCTAGAAGACTACAATACTTGTAGGACCAATGATAAGTTACAGCTTACGTCAGCAGTAGTCGCGGGCTTCTGCACAACACTGTATATGTCGTCTGGATTGGGATAAATTGTCCTAAACAAAAAATATATATATATTAATATAATAAAATATTAATAAATTGATAATAGAATCCATGTTCCTGTGTCCAGGGGAAGTTGTGTAGTAGTAAATATAGAATATCAGACCCAGGTTGGCTCTGTCCTCCATTGGTGGATATAGGAAATTGGAGACTTGAATAATTTATCTGCTCGGTGAGGCTGTCCTCCGATCGGGTATGGTGGCCTGGATGGTCTGATGCCTCGTTGTTTGTCTGAAAGGTAAAACAAATGTATATTAAAGGGGTACTCCAGTGGAAAACAATTTTTTTTCCTAAATCAACTGGTGCCGAAAAGTTAAAAAGATTTGTAAATTACTTAAAAAAAAAAAAAATCTTAATCGTTCCGGTCAGCTGCTGCATGCTACAGAGGAAGTTGTGTAGTTCTTTTCTGTCTGACCACAGTGTTCTCTGCTGCCACGTCTGTCCATGTCAGGAACTGTGCAGAGTAGGAGCAAATCCACATAGCAAACCTCTCCTGCTCTGGACAGTTACTGACATGGACAGAGGTGGCAGCAGAGAGCACTGTGATCAACTGAAAAGAACTGCAAAATTTTCCATGGAGCATACAGCAGCTGATAAGTATTGGAAGGATTAAGATTTTTTTTTCTTCTAGAAGTAATTTACAAATCTGTATAACTTTCTGGCACCAGTTGATTTAAAAAAAACATTTGCTTTCAACCGGTGTACCCCTTTAATGAGAGATAGACAGACAGACAGACAGATAGATATGGAATAGATAGATAGATAGATAAATAAATAGATATGAGATAGATAGATATGTGATATGGGAAAATAAAACTGCACTTTGCTTGAACCTGCATTGGTGTGCTGCCTAAAACCGACTTTGGATAGATAGATAGATAGATATGAGATAGATAGATATGAGATAGATATGAGATAGATAGATATGAGATAGATAGATATGAGATAGATAGATATGAGATAGATAGATAGCTAGATATGAGATAGATAGATATAAGATAGATAGATATGAGATAGATAGATAGGAGATAGATAGATATGAGATAGATAGATAGATAGATAGATATGAGATAGATAGATATGAGATAGATAGATAGATAGATAGATAGATATGAGATAGATAGATATGAGATAGATAGATATGAGATAGATAGATATAAGATAGATAGATATGAGATAGATAGATAGATATGAGATAGATAGATATGAGATAGATAGATATGAGATAGATAGATATGAGATAGATAGATAGATATGAGATAGATAGATATAAGATAGATAGATATGAGATAGATAGATAGATAGATAGATAGATAGATATGAGATAGATAGATAGATAGATATGAGATAGATAGATATGAGATAGATAGATAGATAGGTAGATAGATAGATATGAGATGGATAGATAGATAGATATGAGATAGATAGATAGATAGATAGATAGATATGAGATAGATAGATATGAGATAGATAGATAGATAGATAGATATGAGATAGATATGAGATAGATAGATATGAGATAGATAGATACCTTTTTTAAAACAAAAAATGCTGAATCACTTCTGTCTTCCTTCCTACAATTCTTCAACCTGAAACTTTAAAGGAAATGATCTTTTTTTAGCAGCCAGATGATGCGCAGGTAACGTGAAACATATGTTGTTGCTTCTTCCGTGCACCCACTGTATATACTCCTATATGGAATGATTAAAGCCCTTCCTAGAAGACGTGGTGAGTGCAGCCTCTTTCAATTCTATTCCCTGGATTGAATCTATTTTACCTTTCTATCTAATAACCCTGGTAGATCTGTGATCTGTAACACAGAAAATAACTTACCAGATCCTGAAACGGATAATCAGGACAACTATTAGTATCAGGATGATGAAGGGTATGATGGCGGCTGCAGTGTATATCGCTATGGTGTAGAAACTATCTGCAAAACAAGAGGGCAAGAGCCATCTCTTTATACAAATGTTATGATAATTGATGTCATTAAAGGAGAACTGTAGCTAATTTTTTTTATCTCGTTTTACCAGGGCTGCAAAAAGTTAAAAAACAAACTTTAACTTACCGTCCACCGCTCCCCTGTTGCGCCGCTATAGCTCTTCAGTCCTCTGGTCTTCTTCATGCTTCCATGTGCACAGATCGTCACACTGCGCAGACATGTCCCACCTTGGCCGGTGACTCGCTGAGCGCAGTGTCATGAAACAGGCCAGGACAGCAGGGAGAAAGCAGGGCCCAGGCTTCTTACATTACATTCACACAGAAGCATGAAGAAGACCAGAGAACCAGAGAGCTACAGTACAGCGGCGTAACGGGAGAGCGTCGGAAGGGAGTTCAATTTTGTTTTGTTTGTTTACTTTTTGCAGTCCGGGTACAATGGGATTAAAAAAAAATGTGCTACAGTACTCCTTTAATTGTCACTTGACACATCAAAAATGGAGTTCAATCTGCAGGTATCATGTTATAGAGCAGGAGGAACTGAGCAAATGATATGTACAATCTGCAGGTATTATGTTATAGAGCAGGAGGAGCTGAGCAGATGATATATACAATACAGTACAATCTGCAGGTATCATGTTATAGAGCAGGAGGCGTTGAGCAGATGATATATACAATACAGTACAATCTGCAGGTATCATGTTATAGAGCAGGAGGAGCTGAGCAGATGATATATACAATACAGTACAGTCTGCAGGTATTATGTTATAGAGCAGGAGGAGCTGAGCAGATGATATATACAATACAGTACAATCTGCAGGTATCATGCTATAGAGCAGGAGGAGTTGAGCAGATGATATATACAATACAGTACAATCTGCAGGTACCATGTTATAGAGCAGGAGGAGCTGAGCAGATGATTTATACAATACAGTACAATCTGCAGGTAACATGTTATAGAGCAGGAGGAGCTGAGCAGATGATATACACAATACAGTACAATCTGGAGGTAACATGTTATAGAGCCGGAGGAGCTGAGCAGATGATTTATACAATACAGTACAATCTGCAGGTATCATGTTATAGAGCAGGAGGAGTTGAGCAGATGATATATACAATACAGTACAATCTGCAGGTAACATGTTATAGAGCAGGAGGAGCTGAGCAGATGATATATACAATACAGTACAATCTGCAGGTATCATGTTATAGAGCAGGAGGAGCTGAGCAGATGATATATACAATACAGTACAATCTGCAGGTATCATGTTATAGAGCAGGAGGAGTTGAGCAGATTATATATACAATACAGTACAATCTGCAGGTATCATGTTATAGAGCAGGAGGAGCTGAGCAGATGATATATACAATACAGTACAATCTGCAGGTAACATGTTATAGAGCAGGAGGAGATGAGCAGATGATATATACAATACAGTACAATCTGCAGGTATCATGTTATAGAGCAGGAGGAGCTGAGCAGATGATATATACAATACAGTACAATCTGCAGGTATCATGTTATAGAGCAGGAGGAGTTGAGCAGATTATATATACAATACAGTACAACCTGCAGGTATCATGTTATAGAGCAGGAGGAGCTGAGCAGATGATATATACAATACAGTACAATCTGCAGGTAACATGTTATAGAGCAGGAGGAGCTGAGCAGATTATATATACAATACAGTACAACCTGCAGGTATCATGTTATAGAGCAGGAGGAGCTGAGCAGATGATATATACAATACAGTACAATCTGCAGGTAACATGTTATAGAGCAGGAGGAGCTGAGCAGATGATATATACAATACAGTACAATCTGCAGGTATCATGTTATAGAGCAAGAGGAGCTGAGCAAATGATATATACAATACAGTACAATCTGCAGGTATCATGTTATAGAGCAGGAGGAGTTGAGCAGATGATATATACAATACAGTACAATCTGCAGGTATCATGTTATAGAGCAGGAGGAGCTGAACAGATGATATATACAATACAGTACAATCTGCAGGTAACATATTATAGAGCAGGAGGAGCTGAGCAGATGATATATACAATACAGTACAATCTGCAGGTAACATATTATAGAGCAGGAGGAGCTGAGCAGATGATATATACAATACAATACAATCTGCAGGTAACTTGTTATAGAGCAGGAGGAGCTGAGCAGATGATATATATAATGCAGTACAATCTGCAGGAAACTTGTTATAGAGCAGGAGGAGCTGAGCAGATGATATATACAATACAGTACAATCTGCAGGTATCATGTTATAGAGCAGGATGAGCTGAACAGATGATATATACAATACAGTACAATCTGCAGGTAACATATTATAGAGCAGGAGGAGCTGAGCAGATGATATATACAATACAGTACAATCTGCAGGTAACATATTATAGAGCAGGAGGAGCTGAGCAGATGATATATACTATACAGTACAATCTGCAGGTATCATGTTATAGAGCAGGAGGAGCTGAGCAGATGATATATACAATACAATACAATCTGCAGGTAACTTGTTATAGAGCAGGAGGAGCTGAGCAGATGATAGATACAATACAGTACAATCTGCAGGTGACATGACCCAGAGTAAAACTCAACCAGTTGCCCATAGCAACCAATCAGATGGCTTCTTTACATTTTAAAAGGGCCTTTCCAAAATGAAAGAAGCAATGTGATTAGTTGCTTTTGGCGACTGGTTAAGTTTTCCTCTACACAGGTTTGGATCAATCTCCCCCATAGAGAGCTGTCATTGAGTGAGGAATTTATTCTAATTGCTATATTTAGAGAAATTGGCATTTACATTATAAGAGAGAAGAACCTAGAGAGAACTTACATGAGACGTGGAGGTAGATCACCTGTGACGTGTTGGATCCAATGGTATTGTCTACAATGCAGTAGTACTCTCCCATATGGCTCAGCTGTATATTGACTATTACATATTCCTTTTGGCTTGTCTGTAGAGGTTTCTTATTGTGGTACCAGCTGTACCTATGAATGGCGGGATTAGCTTTAGCTGTGCAGTTCAGTCTGACATCTGTGTTTTCCGTTACATAATTTCCAGGGGACACTCCGACAGTCACGTTCTTTGGAGCATCTGCAAAGTGGCAACACATTGTGTAGTAAAGTTTTGTTGTCCTTCTGGGACCTTCCACCTCAATGACAAAATATCTACTGCCCTTCTGGAACCTTCCGCCTCAATGATAAAATATCTACTGCCCTTCTGGGACCTTCCACCTTAATGACAAAATATCTACTGCCCTTCTGGAACCTTCCACCTCAATGACAAAATATCTAGTGCCCTTCTGGGACCTTCCACCTCAATGACAAAATATCTACTGCCCTTCTGGAACCTTCCACCTCAATGACAAAATATCTACTGCCCTTCTGGGACCTTCCACCTCAATGACAAAATATCTACTGCCCTTCTGGGACCTTCCACCTCAATGACAAAATATCTACTGCCCTTCTGGAAACTTCCACCTCAATGACAAAATATCTACTGCCCTTCTGGGACCTTCCACCTCAATGATAAAATATCTACTGCCCTTCTGGGACCTTCTACCTCAATGACAAAATATCTACTGTCCTTCTGGAACCTTCCACCTAAATGACAAAATATCTACTGCCCTTCTGGAACCTTCCACCTCAATGACAAAATATATTTTGCCCTTCTGGATCCTTCCGCCTCAATGACAAAATATCTACTGCCCTTCTGGGACCTTCCACCTCAATGATAAAATATCTACTGCCCTTCTGGGACCTTCCACCTTAATGACAATATTATCTACTGTCCTTCTGGAACCTTCCACCTAAATGACAAAATATCTACTGCCCTTCTGGAACCTTCCACCTCAATGACAAAATATCTACTGCCCTTCTTGGACCTTCCACCTCAATGACAAAATATATACTGCCCTTCTGGAACCTTCCACCTAAATGACAAAATATCTACTGCCCTTCTGGGACCCTCCACCTCAATGATAAAATATCTACTGCCCTTCTGGAACCTTCCACCTCAATGATAAAATATCTACTGCCCTTCTGGGACCTTCCACCTCAATGATAAAATATCTACTGCCCTTCTGGGACCTTCCACCTCAGTGACAAAATATCTACTGCCCTTCTGGGACCTTCCACCTCAATGATAAAATATCTACTGCCCTTCTGGAACCTTCCACCTCAATGACATGGTCAATATGTGTTTTCTCTACAGCTCTATATTTATATTTATGTCTATATTTATTTTTAACACATAATACACCATGTGTTGTAGACCATCAATTACGTTACAAAGAAGTTGTTTTTTTTTGTATAAAAACACAAAGAAAAAAAACAGTAAGTTTAGAATATTTTCTTAATATCTAAAAGACACAAAAACATAACAAAAAGTTCAGAATCTCATATCTCTAAATAGATTTTGAACTATAACAATAATATACTCACAATGGATCCAAATATATTCGCACTCTGCTTTTGGGCCTCTTCCTATAGGATTTATTGCCCTACATGAATAATACCCAGAGTCGGTCAATTTTAAATTCGTGATCTTTATGGAATCTGAGGTTGTTGTACTATATAGTTCGTCACTTTTGAACCATTCATAACTAGTAATATCAGGATTACTTTTCCGGGATGGACATTTTAGAATAAGTTCGTCGTGTTCTTTTTTATTTTTCTCATTTATTTTACAATCTGAATACTTTGGTTTATCTGATAAGAAAGAGAAAACATAATTGTAAAAAGATAGAATATTTTGGGAAATAGATGATTAACCTTGTAATAATACAAATAATTTGTATTAAACAAAAGGTTTATATAATTTCTCTTCTGGTATCAAAATAGTTTTTGAAAAAGATAATATGTAAAGTAGTAAATCATAAAATAAACCAATAGATTAAAAAATATAAATAGAAAATGTGTTAAAACTGTTTGGCCTTTAGTAACAAAATGCTTATTTGAGTGTCTTGGTTATAGTCAGCTATCATTTACAGGAAACAAAAAAAAAACAAAAAAAAAAAAAACACAAAGAATAAAAAAATGAGTCAAATCACTGGTTCCCAGCAAAGTACGCCCTCTCAATCCTTGTTGTCAACATATAGTAAGTAGCCTCTTTCATTTCTTCCCATATAATTCTTATTCTATAGCCTGGCTCCCTATCTCAGTCATTCTCCAGAATTTTGCTCTCCTCAAATTCCTAGGCTCCTACATAACTCCCCATTTCTGGCCCTATCATGGCTCCACCTCTCATTTCTAGTCCCTATCATGGCTCCACCTCTTATTCCTGGTCTCCATTATGGCTCCACCTCTCATTCCTGGTCTCCAGCATTGCTCTACCTCTCATTCCTGGTCTCCATTATGGCTCCACCTCTCACTCTTGGTCTCCAGCATTGCTCCACCTCTCATTCCTGGTCTCCATTATGGCTCCACCTCTCACTCCTGGTCTCCAGCATTGCTCCACCTCTTATTCCTGGTCTCCATTATGGCTCCACCTCTCATTCCTGGTCTCCAGCATTGCTCCACCTCTCATTCCTGGTCTCCATTATGGCTCCACCTTTCATTCCTGGTCTCCAGCATGGCTCCACCTCTCATTCCTGGTCCCCAGCATGGTACCACCTCTCATTCCTGGTCCCCAGCATAGCTCCACCTCTCATTCCTGATATCCAACATGGCTCCACCTCTCATTCCTGGTCTCCAGCATGGCTCCACCTCTCATTCTTGGTCTCCAGCATGGCTCCACCCTTTATTCCTGGTCTCCAGCATGGCTCCACCTCTCATTCCTGGTCTCCAGCATGGTACCACCTCTCATTCCTGGTCTCCATTATGGCTCCACCTCTCATTCCTGGTCCCCAGCATGGTACCACCTCTCATTCCTGGTCCCCAGCATAGCTCCACTTCTCATTCCTGATCTCCAGCATGGCTCCACCTCTCATTCCTGATCTCCAGCATGGCTCCACCTCTCATTCCTGGTCTCCAGCATGGCTCCACCTCTCATTCTTGGTCTCCAGCATGGCTCCACCCTTTATTCCTGTTCTCCAGCATGGCTCCACCTCTCATTCCTGGTCTCCAGCATGGCTCCACCTCTCATTCCTGATCTCCAGCATGGCTCCAACTCTCATTCCTGATCTCCAGCATGGCTCCACCTCTCATTCCTGGTCTCCAGCATGGCTCCACCTCTCATTCTTGGTCTCCAGCATGGCTCCACCCTTTATTCCTGGTCTCCAGCATGGCTCCACCTCTCATTCCTGGTCTCCAGCATGGTACCACCTCTCATTCCTGGTCCCCAGCATGGCTCCACCTCTTATTCTTGGTCTCCAGCATGGTACCACCTCTCATTCCTGGTCTCCAGTATGGCTCTACTTTTCATTCCTGGTCTCCAGTATGGCTCCACCTTTCATTCCTGGTCCCCAGCATGGCTCCACCTTTCATTCCTGGTCTCCAATATGGCTCCACCCTTTATTCCTGATCTCCAGCATGGCTCCACCTCTCATTCTTGGTCTCCAGCATGGCTCCACCTCTCATTCCTGGTCTCCAGTATGGCTTCACCCTTTATTCCTGGTCTCCAGCATGGCTCCACCTCTCATTCTTGGTCTCCAGCATGGCTCCACCCTTTATTCCTGGTCTCCAGCATGGCTCCACCTCTCATTCCTGGTCTCCAGCATGGCACCACCTCTCATTCCTGGTCCCCAGCATGGCTCCACCTCTCATTCTTGGTCTCCAGCATGGTACCACCTCTCATTCCTGGTCTCCAGTATTGCTCTACTTTTCATTCCTGGTCTCCAGTATGGCTCCACCTTTCATTCCTGGTCCCCAGCGTGGCTCCACCTTTCATTCCTGGTCTCCAATATGGCTCCACCCTTTATTCCTGATCTCCAGCATGGCTCTACCTCTTATTCTTGGTCTCCAGCATGGCTCCACCTCTCATTCCTGGTCTCCAGTATGGCTCCACCCTTTATTCCTGGTCTCCAGCATGGCTCCACCTCTCATTCTTGGTCTCCAGCATGGCTCCACCTCTCATTCCTGGTTTCCAGTATGGCTCTACTTTTCATTCCTGGTCTCCAGCATGGATCCACCTCTCATTCCTGGTCTCCAGCATGGCTCCACCTCTCATTCCTGGTCCCCAGCATGGCTCCACCTCTCATTCCTGGTCTCCAGCATGGCTCCACCTCTCATTCCTGGTTTCCAGCATGGCTCTACTTTTCATCCCTGGTCTCCAGCATGGCTCCACCTCTCATTCCTGGTCTCCAGCATGGCTCTACTTTTCATCCCTGGTCTCCAGCATGGCTCCACCTCTCATTCCTGGTCCCCAGAATGGCTCTTAACTAGAGTTAAGCAAACTTTTCTAAAGCTCAGCGCGCTTGCCAATTTTTACAATTGTTTCTCGGCCCTGTATGATACTGCTAGGGTCACCTAGGAATGTATTCAAGCTGCATAAAGTATCCCTGGTTGTTGGCAGATGCCTGCCTGTGTTAAAATGAACACGTAGGTATCCTCTCCCCATTGTAGCATGACATAGGGTGCACCTTCCTCATCTCTCTCTGACAGCCTCTGATGATACTAGTAACATTTCTCCCCTGATATCCCTTACAAATGTTCTCCTCTTCTTGCCCCAGTGCGATGATCCAGGGCAGATGCAAGTTCAATGCATGTTAGTCTTATGTGTGTTCTTTCAAGGGCGTCACCTTGAAAAATGCGCTCAAAAAGGGGTGTTTGGTTAGATCAGGGGTTGGCCTGCTTATAGAGAATCAGCTCCCATAGATTATAGAGAAAACTCAGCCACGGAAAAAAGTGATAGGGAAGGGAAGGTTTTCTTAGAAGTATGTGAAATGCTTTAGTTTGGTGTTTAAATCATATAATAAATAATATTTTCCCAGAAAAAGGAGCCTGATAAAAAATATGCCAAAATGTATGGGTCACCATCGGAAACAAGAACCAGAGGATTAATAATTATAACAATAACAATTCTAATAATAATGATGATGATAGTAATAATATAATAATAGATATAGTAATAATAATACTAGTAATAATAATAGTAATAATGATAATAGTAATGATATAATTATTATAGTAATAATAATAATAATAATAATAGTAATAATGATAATAGTAATAATATAATTGTTATAGTAATAATAATAATAATAATAATAATATGTATTCTCACAATGAACCTCCACTGTAACTGCATCTGAAGAAGAAGTCCCTATTTCATTTGTAGCTTCACAAGTGTATGTTCCAGCATCTGCCGCCTCGATGGACTTGTTTCCAATTGATACGGTCACAGATTTGTCATTTTTTTTCCATTTAATCTTTGTCACATTTGGATTGCTACTTTTCACAACACATTCAAAAGAGACCGACTTTCCCTCAAGGAATTGTTTCCCGTCCGGTTTTACAACAACTTTCACATTCTTTGGAGCATCTGCAAGAAAATAATTTTTAAGTTAGTCATAAAGTTAATATTTCCAAAAAATAATAAAAATAAATAAAAAATTGTAAAAAAAACAAAAACAAAACATTTTTAAATCTTAAAGAGGTTATACAGCAATTGAAAAACAGAGCTAATTTCTTCCCAAAACAGCACCACCCCTGTCCTTAGGTTGTGTGCGGTATTACAACTTGGCTCCGTTCACTCAAAAAGAACTGAGCTGCAGAACCGCATCAAACCTGGCGATAAACGTGGTGCAGTTCTTGAATAAAATCAGCAGTTTTTCTAATTCTGGATTAAAATAGTAAAAAAAAAGTGATTACGTTTTGAAATATCAAATAATATTTTGTCATATTAATTGTTACCTACTATATTATTATCAAAGGTTAACATCATCAAATTACCAATGGCTTTACTGCTGGATCCTATGAATTGAGGAATTTATTTTCTAAAAATATGTTTCAAAAAAGGCTTGATAAATTCTGTCATCTTTTCTTCTACACTATCTTTCTTGGATCCGACACTGAGTGTGTCAGCACACCTCTTAAAGGGGTATTCCAGACAAAAACATTTTATCCCCTATCCAAAGGATAGGGGATAAGATGTCTGATCGTGGGGGCTTGCTGCTGAGAACCTCCGCCATCTCCCTGCAGCACCCACATTCTATGCTGGTGCTGAATCTCCAGTTTCGGAAACATCTGGGTTTCCGGGACTGAGGACGTGTTTTTGCCCGGAATACCCCTTTAAGTCTTAGCTCATCTCTTAAAAACTCTCTATAACCCCCCACCACCGCCACATTTTTTTTATTAGCTCTGTTGTCCAGTAAAAAGGTTTTTATTCACTTTTATACAGGAGACATGCTTTTGAGGGGACCAGATCTCATGATTGTATGACCATAGCTTCCAGGAAGTATACCATAGCTGAGTTATTGGCCAATTTCATTGCTCAACGTTGACCTGAAATTATTTTTTTAAATTTGGCCAGTCATCTTGTGTCTTGCCTCGTTGCCATCTCAATCAGGTTGGCTTCATGGCCTCCCAGGAGACAAAGGACAACACGACAATGAGGGTTGACTTAATCCACTGAGTGTCTACCAAAGCCATTCCTGAGAAATGCCCTGTCCACCAACACAGAAAAGGCCTTTGACCAAATAAATTGATGGCTCTTGAGTGAAACTCTTAATTTGATTGGTCTGGGCCACTGTATGTGTCTGTTTTTAGGGGCTTTGTACTCCACTTCATTGGCTGTTGTGTCTTTTCATGGGGTGTTGTCATCTTTCTCTTTGATAACAAATGGTATTGACCATTGATTTAATTCTCGTCTTGGAACCATTCATGGGCCAGGAGCCTAGGAATAGAGACATCTTGGGGGTGACTGCAGGCTTGATGGAACACAGCATATGTAGGCCATCTCCTGGTATAACTTAGCCTGTGCTTTCTCTGCATAACTTACTTGTCGAAATTAATAGGTACACAACCCTAAGTGACTAAAAAATCAGTAAAAAATAAATAAAAATTGGATGCAATGAACATCTCCTTGCCCTCCTCACTAGTGTTTTCATTGTCCTCTTCTTTCGCATGCATGCCTCCTCTGTCTTTGTTGGCCATCCCATCAATACCTTTAACCCAACGCCCTCTCCGCCAGCATCCTCTTATCTCCCCTATGCTTATATTTTGTGACAAGTGTGTTGCTGGTGGTAATCTAGGCCTATACCTGTCTCCAATGTATCCCATTTTGGGGAATCCAGGCTTTAAACCCAATATGGACAACCCATGGTTTTAAGCACTGGACAAATGCGGGTAGGTTCCGAGTCTGTGATTTCATTGTTGATGGAGTTTGGTTTTCTATATCGGATATGGTATCCCTAGAACCGCCAAAAGCTTTGGGCTTTTGGCAGGCCCCACAGTTAAGACTTACTCCGTGCACTGGCAATGCCGGGCGGAGGCTCGTGACATCACAGTCACGTCCCACTCGTGACGTCTAGGCCACACACCCTCAATGCAAGTCTATTGGAGGGGGCGTGATGGCTGTCACTCTCCCTCCCATAGACTTGCATTTAGGGGGTGTGGCCGTGATATCACGAGCGTGACGTGACGTGATGTCACGATCCTCTGCACTGCACCCGATGCTCTAAACGAATGGTGCATGCAGCAAGGAGATCACGGGAGTCCCTGATTGATTCTTTTGCAAAAAATTATTAAATAAAGCATTAAAATAAAAATGAAAATAAATAAACTGCAGGATATTGGGATTGTGTGAACACAAGGTTAAAATTCAACTAAAATCTTGTTGTATAAACGCTGGAAAATCTCTGTGCTGTGTAATAAAGAGGATAGTCCTTGGTTATATACTTACATTTCACATCCAGTTGTTCGGGAGCAGATATGCCTTTACCTTGACTATTAACAGCTTCACATTGATAAGATCCAGAATCGTTCTCTGTAATGTGACGGAACGCATAGCGACTGTCCGTGCTGTTGAAAAATTCCCTTTTATTCTTGTACCAGATGTAACGGGAGACGGGGGGGTTAGCAACAGTGGAACAACTCAGAGTCACAAGGGATCCTTCTCGTATATTTCCCTCTGGTTTCTGAATTGATACAGATTTGGGAAGATCTGAAATGTTTTATATGACAATGTGAATGACGACATAAACGTCGAAAAGGAAAAAAATTGTACTCATCCCATTCTCCCTCTCATCCATCTATCCCTCCCTCCTTCTTTACCTTTTATCCACAGTTTCTTCTTTCTTTTCTTTATTCCTCCTTATTTCTTCCTTCATTTTATCTTCCTTCCCTCCTTACTTTCTGTCATTCTTCCTCCCTCCCTCCCTTGCTTCCTTCTTCCTCCTCCCTGCATTCCTTTTCTCTTCCTTCCTTCTCTCTCTTTCATCCATCCTTCCTTTCTGCCTTCCTTCTCTCTCTTTTGTCCACCCTTTCTTCCTGTCTTCCTCCTCTCTTTTCCCCCTCTACTTTCTTCCTTCCATTCTCCCTTTCATCCACCCTTCCTTCTTTCCTTCCTGCCTTCTTTTGTTTTCTTCCCTTCTTCCTTCTTCTCTGCCTTTCATCCTTCCCTCCATTTCTCCCTTTCATCCACCCTTCCTTCCTTGATTTTATCCTTCCTTACTTCTCTCTTTTCTTCCTTCCTTCCATCTCTTTTCTTCCTTCCTTTCTTCCTTCTTCGCTTTCTTCCTACCTATTGTCTCTTGTTTCTTCCTTTCTTCCTTCCCTTCCTTTCTTTCTTCCATTCTACTTTCCTTCCTTCCTTCATTTTCTCCTTTCTTTCTTTCTTCCTTCTCTTCTTTTTATCCTTCCCTCCTTTTCTCCCTTTCATCCACCCTTCCTTCCTTCATTTTATCCTTCCTTACTTCTCTCCTTTCTTCCTTCCTTTCATCTCTTTTTCTTTCTTCCTTTCTTCCCTTCCTTCCTACCTATTGTCTCTTGTTTCTTCCTTCCCTTCCTTTCTTTCTTCCATTCTTCTTTCCTTCCTTCCTTCATTTTCTCCTTTCTTTCTTACTTTCTTTCTTTTTATCCTTCCCTCCTTTTCTCCCTTTCATCCACCATTCCTTCCTTCATTTAATCCTTCCTTACTTCTCTCCTTTCTTCCTTCCTTCCATCTTTTTTTCTTCCTTCCTTTCTTCCTTCTTCCCTTCCTTCCTCCCTATTGTCTCTCCTTTCTTCCTTCCTTCCATCTCTCTTTTCTTTCTTCCTTTCTTCCCTTCCTTCCTCCCTATTGTCTCTTGTTTCTTCCTTTCTTCCTTCGCTTCCTTTCTTTCTTCCATTCTTCTTTCCTTCCTTCCTTCATTTTCTTCTTTCTTTCTTTCTTTCTTTCTTTCTTTCTTTCTTTCTTTCTTTCTTTCTTTCTTTCTTCCTTCTCTTCTTTTTATCCTTCCCTCCTTTTCTCCCTTTCATCCACCCTTCCTTCCTTCTTTTTATCCTTCCTTACTTCTCTCCTTTCTTCCCTCCATCCTTTCCTCCTTCCATCCTTCCTTCCTTTCCTCCTTCCTTCCTTCCTTTCTTTTTATCCTTCCTTCCCAAGGAACATTAAGAAGTGATTACTTACGCAGCACAGAGATCTCCACAGTGTTAGATTTGTTTGAGCCCGCACTGTTTTTAGCTTCACATTGGTATCTTCCTGATTCCTTGAATAGTTTTTCACGTGCATCTGTCCCCTGCATTTTTCCCCCATTTTTGTACCATGTGATTGCAACCTCCGGGGGGTTACTACTCTCCACAGAACATTTCAGTGTTACATTATTCCCTTCTTTAATCCTTATAATGGGACTCTGGGGAATTATGGTGACATTTTTGGGGGCATCTGGAAAGCAAATATTCCAAGATTTACTTATGATTGTCTCTGAATTGTTGCAGGTTAGAGTTCCTCTGCATTGCCAGTAAAAGGGGCTGTGACAACTATGATAAATACTCTCGGACTATACAAAGATGTAAAATTCATCAAATTAAACAAATAAATAAATACAAATAAATAATAAGTAAATAAATAATGTAAGTTAATTAATTAAAAAAATTTACTGGAAATCTTTAATGTTCTATTGTAAAAGATCGAGAGTTAGAGGCAGAACTGGTGACCAATGGGTAACACCATAGTAGTTTTTTTGTTTGTTTGTTTTAGTTTTTTGCTTTTCACGAGTTTTTATTTATGATCCAAATGTTTTCGAACCTTATAATACATCGATGGAATAACATGGAGGGAAGCACTTACGTTTCACATCAAGTTGTATGATTTTATTTTCCTTTTCCCTATTCATCCTGTCGAGGACACAGCTGATCATTTTATTGTTATCTTCCCATGAAGGAACAAATGTCAGTGAGGTGGTGGTTCTTGTCGTACTTATGTCATTCCTTACATCCGTTGTGGTCACCTTTCTGTTTACATCCGCAAGCCAAGTAAAATTAACTGCGTTTGAAGGGCAAAAATAATCTATAGAGCAAGTCAACGTGACCTCTTTATTTTCTTGCATTTTGGGCACTTCATGTAATTTCAATTCCGGTGCGGTCTCTAGAAGAAAGAAATTGAAGGCAAAATGTTATTGGAGGCAACAAAGAGGGATAAAAGATCTAATGTGTCCAGAATGGGTTGAAGCAAATGTGGATCGTAGAAGCCAATAAGAATTCAGATCTCACTTTCTAAATTTTGACCCTGACACTCTTCAGAAAGTTTAGATATACAGTGGTCCCTCAACATACGATGGTAATCCGTTCCAAACGGACCATCGTTTGTTGAAACCATCGAATGTTGAGGGATCCGTGCGATGTAAAGTATAGGACAGTGGTCTACAACCTGCGGACCTCCAGATGTTGCAAAACTACAACACCCAGCATGCCCGGACAGCCAACGGCTGTCCGGGCATGCTGGGAGTTGTAGTTTTGCATCATCTGGAGGTCCGCAGGTTGAAGACCACTGGTAAAGGAAGTTGTACTCACCTGTCCCTGCCGCTCCGGACCGTCACCGCTGCCCGGGATGTCGTCTTCCATCGCTGTCGCCGCATCCCCGGGGTGTCCCCGACGCTCCGGCAAGGCCTCTGCTTCCCCGGAATCCTCACTCTCCGTCGCTGCCATCACGTCGCTACGCACGCCGCTCCTATTGGATGACGGGACGTCGTGCGCAGCGACGTGATGACGACGATGGAGAGCGCCGATGATGCAGGGGTCCTGAAGAGGACGCGCCGGAGCCCCGAGGACAGGTAAGTGATCGTCAGCGGACCACACGGGGCATCGTAAACGGCTATCCGGTGGCAGCTGAAGCAGTCTGCGCTGCCGGATAGCCGTTTATGCGATGGCCCCGACATACAAAAGCATCGTATATTGATGCTGCCTCCAACATGTGATGGCCTCTGAGAGGCCATCGTATGTTGAAATGATCGTATGTCGGGGCCATCGTAGGTGGGGGGTCACTGTATGTGACCTCACATCTGCCATGACAGGGTAAACATATCATTCTATCCAAGGTTGGATTTATGTACCAGGCTAATAGAGGGTTCTCTGGTGGGCCCATGTTCTGGAAAAATAATGGACCCCAGAGTTTCAGCAGAAGAAAACCCTGCCTGATCTAAGTAACATCTATTTGGGGAGATTTATCAAAACCTGTACAGAGGAAAAGTTACTGAGTTGCCCATAGCTACCAATCAGATCGCTTCTTTCATTTGAAAAATGAAAGAAGCAATCTGATTGGTTGCTATGGGCAACTCAGCTACTCTTCCTCTGGACAGGATTTCATAAATCTCCCAAATTGTGTGCTCCTCTGTTATCTATATTTGAGTCATCTATCACTGGACTCCTGTCGATGATGATAAAGAGGAAACGGCTGGAAAGTGATCTGTACAGAACAGGAAGTCTCAGATTAGTTTTTGTCCTGGTGGCCAAAGTGGGAACTGCAATATTTTAGTATTATTTAAAAATTTAAACAGTAAAATGGAGAATTAGAAATAAGACATCTCTTAAAAATGTATTTTAAATGAAATGTTTAACCTCAAATTTGAATTATACAACAGGTGATTTTCTGATGACACATTTCCTTTAAAAACTGCCAAATTTATGAATTGGAATATGTTAAACCTACATACATGTAGACATGTCTTAATTATCTTAAAGGGGTATTCCAGGAGAAAACTTTTTTATATATATCAACTGGCTCCAGAAAGTTAAACAGATTTGTAAATGACTTCTATTAAATTTTTTTAATCCTTTCAGTACTTATGAGCTTCTGAAGTTAAGGTTGTTCTTTTCTGTCTAAATCCTCTCTGATGACACCTGTCTCGGGAAACGCCCAGTTAAGAAGAGGTTTACTATGGGGATTTGCTTCTAAACTGGGCATTTCCCTAGACACGTGTCATCAGAGAGGATTTAGACAAAAAAGAACAACCTTAACTTCAGAAGCTCATAAGTACTGAAAGGATTAAGATTTTTTTAATAGAAGTAATTTACAAATCTGTTTAACTTTCTGGAGCCAGTGGATATATAAAAAAAAGTTTTTGCCTGGAATACCCTTTTTAATTTTAATTTTAATATCCTTCCAAAAAATAAAAAATATCACACAAATACACAATTCCTAAAAATGATAAAATATGAGTCCAGCTCTGTCCAGAAACAGCTCAAACGGGTAGGAAACCAGCGCGTTCCGTGCACCAGTCCGTTCCTCAGAAAGTGGATTGTGCACAGAACTCGCTCACAGGATACACAGAAAAGATGTAGCACTAACGCCGCTTGTCGGCGTTAGTGCTACATCTTTCCTGTGTATCTATGATGCCGTAAATAAATAGGGACTTTTTATTTGCATTGGAAAATCCAAACGTATTTCGGTCACATCATACTTTATTTAAAAAATCAGAATAAAAAAAAAAAAAAAAAACAACTAATAGAAAGGGGTCAAAAAGTCTACCCTAAAATTGTACAGATAAAACACTACAGAATACGTTGCAAAAGAGCCGTCATTTCAAAAACAAATAAATAAAAAAAAAAAAAAAGTTTAATTATTTTTGAAAAAGGTTATTGGGGTCAGATTTTCTGCTATTTTTTTTTAAACTAGGTAGTTTAAAAAAGCAAAAAGTAAAAACAGAAGTTAGATATCATTGTAATCTTACATACCTGAAGGATACAATTAATAGGCTTCATTTTCCTAAGGCTTTTCTAATTAAAACCGGAAAAATGGGCGTGGCTTCTGGAAAAAGTTTTGGAAAATCCCCGACAGTTTTGGAAAATCCAAACATATTTACTAATATTTCCACATAAACTGTACTGAATTTGAGTTTTGAGTCCCGGAAAACCCGACAGGTCAGAGCAGGTGTATAAAGAGCAAAACAACATCTACGGTAAAATATTTTTGTGACTTACCAGACACTGTGAGGCTCAGTTCTTGTTTAGACATCCATTTATTATCTTTCCATATCTTTCTTAGTTTATAATGACCGGTGTCGTTCTTCTGCAGGTTCTTTATTAATATGGTGCAATTCTTAACTGTCATTCCTATATGTTCTACTCTGTCTATAAAGGAAGAGTCCACCTCTTCCATCTTTGTGCTATGATAAACAATTGTTCCTTTATAGTCGCTTGTTGTCTTATCGAATACTGGATTATAAAACCACATGTAGTAGTCAATATCATGATTATAAATAATTTCACACGGTAAAACGGCGCAGGAACCTTCCCAGCCTGTAACACTACTAGCAAGTTGGACATGGCTATCTAGAAAACAAAAACACACAACATCAGTGTCACAATATAACAATGTCATCCATATTAACAAGTCAAGAGACAACACATATACCTGTACACAGAGGCAGAATTATAGTAGTTATATTCTTGTATATAGGAGCAGTATTATAGTAGATATATTCTTGTATATAGGAGCAGTATTATAGTAGTTATATTCTTGTATATAGGAGCAGTATTATAGTAGTTATATTCTTGTATATAGGAGCAGTATTATAGTAGTTATATTCTTGTATATAGGAGGCAGTATTATAGTAGTTATATTCTTGTATATAGGAGCAGTATTATAGTAGTTATATTCTTGTATATAGGAGCAGTATTATAGTAGTTATATTCTTGTATATAGGAGCAGTATTATAGTAGTTATATTCTTGTATATAGGAGCAGTATTATAGTAGTTATAGTCTTGTATATAGGAGCAGTATTATAGTAGTCATATTCTTGTATATAGGAGCAGTATTATAGTAGTTATATTCTTGTATATAGGAGCAGTATTATAGTAGCTATATTCTTGTATATAGGAGCAGTATTATAGTAGTTATATTCTTGTATATAGGAGCAGTATTATAGTAGCTATATTCTTGTATACAGGAGCAGTATTATAGTTGTTATATTCTTGTATATAGGAGCAGTATTATAGTAGTTATATTCTGGTATATAGGAGCAGTATTATAGTAGTTATATTCTTGTATATAGGAGCAGTATTATAGTAGTTATATTCTTGTATATAGGAGGCAGTATTATAGTAGATATATTCTTGTATATAGGAGCAGTATTATAGTAGATATATTCTTGTATATAGGGAGCAGTATTATAGTAGTTATATTCTTGTATATAAGAGGCAGTATTATAGTAGTTATATTCTTGTATATAGGAGCAGTATTATAGTAGTTATATTCTTGTATATAGGAGCAGTATTATAGTAGTTATATTCTTGTATATAGGAGCAGTATTATAAAAGTTATATTCTTGTATATAGGAGCAGTATTGTAGTAGTTATATTCTTGTATACAGGAGTATTATTATAGTAGATATATTCTTGTATATAGGAGCAGTATTATAGTAGTTATATTCTTGTATATAGGAGCAGTATTATAGTAGTTATATTCTTGTATATAGGAGCAGTATTATAGTAGTTATATTCTTGTATATAGGAGCAGTATTATAGTAGTTATATTCTTGTATATAGGAGCAGTATTATAAAAGTTATATTCTTGTATATAGGAGCAGTATTGTAGTAGTTATATTCTTGTATACAGGAGTATTATTATAGTAGATATATTCTTGTATATAGGAGGCAGTATTATAGTAGTTATACTCTTGTACTTCGGAGACAGTATTATAGTAGTTGTATTTTTGTATATATGAGCAGTGTAATAGTATTAAAATATTTTAACATACCTTGCTCACTAAATACAGCTTTAAAAAACAATACTAAGAACAGAAAAGTCAGAGTCCTCTGCGGTGGCAAATTATCCATGATTCTAAAAAGTAAAAGAAAAAAATGTATACACAATGTTGCTCACAAGTCCTTTATCTTATTAATGGTAGTGAACAGACAATTATTTTTATATTCAAATGAGTTCAGTGTGATGAAAGGAAAAAAAATGTTCTCAGGGAACGGCAACAAATGATTTCACCTGTCGTCGATCCCTTAGTACTTTCTTAAAGGGGTATTCCAGGCAAAACCTTTTTTATATATATCAACTGGCTCCGGAAAGTTAAACAGATTTGTAAATTACTTCTATTAAAAAATCTTAATCCTTCCAATAGTTATTAGCTTCTGAAGTTTTCTGTCTAACTGCTCAATGATGATGTCATGTCCCGGGAGCTGTGCATGATGGGAAAATATCCCCATAGGAACTGCACAGCTCCCGGGACGTGAGTCATCAGAGAGCAGTTAGACAGAAAACAACAACTCAACTTCAGAAGCTAATAACTATTGGAAGGATTACGATTTTTTAATAGAAGTAATTTACAAATCTGTTTAACTTACCGGAGCTAGTTGATATATAAAAAAAGGTTTTGGCCTGGAATACCCCTTTAAGAAATGCCCATTCAGCCAATCACTCGCTACAATCATAAAGTGCAGTGAAGTGTTTTGGACCCTGCAGAGCTTATATCTATATTTGAACAGTGACTACAGGGGATAACTGTCTTAAAATGTAGTGCTCCTTTAAATCATGGCTAATAGTCATTTAAGATGTATAAAAACACCAATATCTTTGTAAAAACAAAAATGAAAGGACTTTAGTTGAAATGGAAAATATTAGTAAGTAAAGGACGCACCATCTGGTATAGGCAAACAGGCTCCTTCATGCATGTAACACCCAACCCAGAGGCAATGAAGTGAGAAGATTTTCGACAAATATGCACCTTGAACCTACATGTATATACTAGGGAACTACATGAGAAGGGCCCAATGCCAAGGAGGATGGGTCAGTGTATCACATAGCCCATAGGTTCATCTTGGTAATTTCACTCATTGATGGCATAACCTAGGATTGGCCAGGGCCGGACTGGGGATAAAAACCAGCCCTGGAAAAAGTTGCATACCGGCCCCATATTGCGTAATTTTTCAAGCTCATGGCATATCGTAATTACAGTGATCCCTCAACTTACAATAGTTTCAACATACAGTGGTCCTTTTTGGTCTTTTCTGGACCATTGTAACTTGAAACCAGACTCAACATACAATACTATGGACAGTCCAGATCTGTGAAACGCGTCAATGGCTGGAAGAACTGACCAATCAGAATGGGCAATTTACCAGTAAAACACCTGTATTACTGAAGTGTCTATTAAGAAGTCTGGTAGCGCCCCCTACAGTACAGGGAGGTATTACATATTCTGTACTCTTTACCTGTATTACTGAAGTGTATGCACTGACTGGTGTCTGGTAGTGCCCCCTACAGTACAGAGAGGTATTACATGTTCTGTACTCTTTACCTGTATTACTGAAGTGTATGCACTGACTGGTGTCTGGTAGCGCCCCCTACAGTACAGGGAGGTATTACATGTTCTGTACTACTCTTTACCTGTATTACTGAAGTGTATGCATTGACTGGTGTTTGGTAGCGCCCCCTACAGTACAGGGAGGTATTACATTTTCTGCAGTCTTTACCTGTATTACTGAAGTGTATGCACTGACTGGTGTCTGTTAGCGCCCCATACAGTACAGGGAGGTATTACATGTTCTGTACACTTTACCTGCATTACTGAAGTGCATGCACTGACTGGTGTCTGGTAGCGCCCCCTACAGTACAGGGAGGTATTACATGTTCTGTACACTTTACCTGTATTACTGAAGTGTATGCACTGACTGGTGTCTGGTAGCGCCCCCTACAGTACAGGGAGGTATTGCATGTTCTGTACTCTTTACCTGTATTACTGAAGTGCATGCACTGACTGGTGTCTGGTAGCGCCCCCTACAGTACAGGGAGGTATTACATGTTCTGTACTCTTTACCTGTATTACTGAAGTGCATGCACTGACTGGTGTCTGGTAGCGCCCCCTACAGTACAGGGAGGTATTACATGTTTTGTACTCTTTACCTGTATTACTGAAGTGTATGCACTGACTGGTGTCTGGTAGCACCCACTACAGTACAGGGATGTATTACATGTTCTTTACTCTTTACCTGTACCAGGGTTAGCTGCTCCTTTGGACACCAGGTGGGGGTGGCTCCATGTTACTTTTTTTTAGGACACTGTGTACTGTACAGGACCCTGAAGAAGCTCCTGTCCTCTACATAGACCAGTGTTTCCCAAGCAGGGTACCCCCAGCTGCAACTACAAGTCTCAGCATGTCCAGACAGCTTTTGGCTGCCCGGGCATGCTGGGAAATGTAGTTTTGCAACAGCTGGAGGCCCCCCTTGGTTGGGAAACACTACAGTAGACCATTATCCCATGCAACTGGGGCAGAACTAAGAATAATCCAAAAACGTTTACTTTAAAGAATAGAAGACAATAATAATAATAATAATAATAATAATAATAATAATAATAATAATACTAATAATAATCTCTTACTTTGTATAAGTTACTCAACATACACCAAACCAGCAGTTGATAAATAGACCATAGACCACAGACCAGTATAACCAACAACAGCTCTATACAAGGTTCAAATAATTGTACCCCACTATAAATACACATTACCCCCACATAGTAACAGGATAATATTACCATACAAATACTGAATAAACCACTTCACACAGAAGTTAGTGGCCTCAGCTCTACACAGGCTCTGCAGACCATATAAGAGATTACATACAGTTACATCAGGTGACGTCTTCTCTGATCGGTGTCAGTCAATTTCCTTTTCTTATCCATCCGGCCCAGACCGTCATGACTATTTCTTCCAGCCACAACTCCACAGAACCTGCCAAACAAACATTTAAGACTCTGCACTTTTCCAGCACTTATAGCGCTCAGTATAGTGGGTAGAAAAGTGGGTTGGGGGAAGAGTAGGTAGCCCCCCCTTTAGGCAGTTGGTCACTCAAGGGGGTAGACAGGTCCCTTTACATTGTTTCCCCCATCACAGAGGTAAAGCCCACAGTGGGTAGGTAGGGAATCCCCCTATAAGATAGAACACCCCAGTAGGTCGATAATGTCCCTAGTAGGTGATGCCTCCAGGTAGGTAGTAGTTAATGCCCCCAGTAGGTAGTAGGTAATGCCTCCAGGTAGGTCGTATTTATTGCCCCCAGTAAGCATGTAGTAGGTAATGCCCCCAGTGGGTAGTGCCCCCAGATAGGTTATGCCGCCAGTAGGTAGTTTCATCAGGTAGGTAATGGCCCCATTAGGTAACATCTCCAGTTGATAGTGCTCCTCAGGTAGGTAATGCACCTAGTTGGTAGTACCATCAGTAGGAAGTTTCCCCGGTAGATACTGTCCCCAGTATATAGTAGGCAACCCTGTAGTTGCTACCCCTGCACTGATATTAAAGGACCTGCAGCCCATCTTGGCATCTAAGTGAATATGGGCACAGGAGGGGAGTGGGGGGTGGGGGGGGCGGGGGGGGGGGTTAGGTGGAAGACCCAGGGTTAGGGGCTGGAAGCAAGATAGATAGATAGATAGATAGATAGATATGAGATAGATAGATATGAGATAGATAGATAGATAGATAGATATGAGATAGATAGATAGATAGATATGAGATAGATAGAAATGAGATAGATAGATAGATATATAGATGTGAGATAGATAGATATGAGGTAGATAGATAGATGTGAGATAAATAGATATGAGATAGATAGATATGAGATAGATATGAGATAGATGGATATGAGATAGATAGATATGAGATAGATATGAGATAGATATGAGATAGATAGATGAGATAGATAGAAATGAGATATAGATATGAGATAGATAGATATGAGATATAGATATGAGATAGATAGATAGATAGATAGATATGAGATAGATATAGATAGATATGAGATAGATAGATAGATAGATAGATATGAGATATAGATATGAGATAGATAGATAGATAGATATGAGATAGATATAGATAGATATGAGATAGATAGATAGATAGATAGATATGAGATAGATAGATAGATATGAGATATAGATAGATATGAGATATAGATATGAGATAGATAGATAGATATGAGATATAGATAGATATGAGATATAGATATGAGATAGATATGAGTTAGATAGATATGAGATATAGATATGAGATAGATAGATAGATAGATATGAGATAGATAAATAGATAGATAGAGATATGAGATAGATAGATAGATAGATAGATAGATAAATAGGAGATAGATATGAGATAGATAGATATGAGATAGATATAGATATGAGTGAGAGAGAGATGATAGCTATGAGATAGATATGAGATAGATAGATAGATATGAGATAGATAGATATGAGATAGATAGATATGAGATAGATAGATAGATAGGAGATAGATAGATAGATATGAGATAGATATGAGATAGATAGATAGATATGAGATAGATAGATAGATAGATAGATATGAGATAGATATATATGAGATAGATAGATAGATATGAGATAGATAGATAGATAGATATGAGATAGATAGATATGAGATAGATAGATATGAGATAGATAGATAGATAGGAGATAGATAGATAGATATGAGATAGATATGAGATAGATAAATAGATTTGTAGTTTTGCAACAGCTGGAGGCACCCTGGTTGAGAAACAATAAGATGGATGTAAATAGGCACTATCTCATTGTCTCTTAAAGGAAAATTCTCATGCTCAAAATCTTTCCCCTTAGTTGTATGGGAGAGCCGCGCTCTTGTGCTAGTGCATGGGGGCTCCAAACAGGAGATCGCAGGGGGCACAAGTGGTCGGACCCCCGCGATCTAAAACTTCGGATAGGGGAAATGTTTTTGAGCATGAAACTTATCCTTTAATCAGGGTGCCTCTAGCTATGGCAAAACTATAACTCCCAGTATACCCACATTGTGTAGTATGGGCAATCCAGTTCAGAGGACACAGCACAGACATTGGTATACAGTGACATAATACTGTATATACATCAGCTGTGCTGTACCCTCTGCCCTGGCTGCTATACATATATATATATATATATATATATATATATATATATATATATATATATATATATATATATAGCAGGTACCTCAGCAGTATATCACTCTATACCAATGTCTGTGCTGTACCCACTGCCCTGGCTGTAATATATATATATATATATATATATATATATATATATATATAGCAGGTACCTCAGCAGTATATCACTCTATACCAATGTCTGTGCTGTACCCACTGCCCTGGCTGTAACATATATATATATATATATATATATATATATATATAGCAGGTACCTCAGCAGTATATCACTCTATACCAATGTCTGTGCTGTACCCACTGCCCTGGCTGCTATATATATATATATATATATATATATATATATATATAGAGCAGGTACCTCAGCAGTATATCACTCTATACCAATGTCTGTGCTGTACCCACTGCCCTGGCTGTAATATATATATATATATATATATATATATATATATAGCAGGTACCTCAGCAGTATATCACTCTATACCAATGTCTGTGCTGTGCCCTCCGGCTGCCCCATACTGCATATACTACTTTGTATATAGTATAGGCCAGACAGGTCGTAGGGCACAGACTGACATTACATCATCCATGCTGCTAGGCCCGGCCACAGTCACTGGGACTTCAGGACGGGCTGATCTCCTACTGACCTGCTGCTTTTTACAATGATGCCGACACCATTACAGGGGGATCCTGGAGCTCCTCTTACAGGTGGGGAGGCAGAGCCACAGTGTCCATCTGTTGTTTGTCCGCAGTGAGCAGCTGGGGGGCGGGGCAGGAGGTCAGGGAACCAATCAGTAGGAGTTTCTATGACAGGCGACCAGCCCCAGCAGCCCTTTCTCTTAAAGTTGCAGAGGATCCGCAGGGGCTGGTCGGGCGCAGCGCTGGGGCTCGCCGCCTGCAGGCAGGACGGAACCGGAACTGCTGTATTAAACTTCAATCCCGGCGGTCAGCCGGAGAGTGAGGAGTAACTTGCGCTAATCGGGGCCCTGAGCGAGGCCCCTCACTAACGCGAGGACTTAGGCGGTGGCCTATATGGCCTTATGCTAAAGCCACCTCTGCTGTCATCTGGCCAGCCTGCTTCAGTCAGCCCAGGAAGCCTTATTGCTTCATGCACTGCCAGCCTTGCGGCCAGCCGTACGACAACCACTGTCAGGGGCCGGGCCAAGAAGTCTTCTTTCACTTGGTGCGGCCCGACGTTCGGCAGTCAGGGTGACCAGCCCACCAGGAATTTTCCCGGTATCCCAGTAGGACAGTCCGGCCCTGGGATTGGCCCACTGGTTTCTTTATCCTCTATCCAGTTTGGGGTCAAATTGTTAGGGGTTATGCTGTGGGCAGACATGCTGTCCGCGAGCGTAACCCTTTTCTGTCCCCCAGTGCCAACGGCAACACTCTCCGCATGTCGTGATGCGGTCGCAGGCGTCCGCCGGCCCGTAACTTAACTTGCCACGCTCTTGCTCCCTCTGTCTGCTGGCGTGCGCACACACCGGCTCTCAGAAATTTATAGGGCCAATATGCCCTTAATTGGTTCTTGCTAATTAGTGAAATTATAAGTGTCACCACTTCCTCTATTGCCTTGCCGGATCTTTGTGCCTTAGAGAAAGTGTTCATTTGTGTCTTGCCTTGCCGTGTATCTGACCTTTGCTACGTATTCTGACCTTCCTCCTGTGCCGCCTGCCTTCTGACCTCTTGCTACGTGACCTGACCTTGCTACAGTGCCGCCAGCCCTGACCTCCTGCCGATTCTGATTATGAGTTGTTCCATCCTTCCTGCACCGCATTGCACCTCGGCAGCCTGTGTGGACGAGTCGTATCAGGGGTAGCGACCTGGTTTCCGCCTGAAAGTCCATCCCACTTTGCAGCGGGCTCTGGTGAAAACCAGTGGCACCTTAGTCTCTGCTCCCTGGTACCGCCCACACCATCATCCACATAGGTCTAGCAGATCCGCTTCTCCTCTGCAAGCCGTTTCACAAATTGAACTTATTGCCCTAACAAACCAGGTCTGTAACAATGGAAGCAATGGGGTCAAACCAGCAAACTAGAGCACCAGAGGATTCTCCAGTGGGTCCGTGCTCTGACACAACAATGGGCCCCAAAGGTCTAGAAGACCGCCTAAACTAAGAGGGCACTATCATTTTGCACCACAAGATCTGTGGAGTTTCTCACTTAAATGGGTATTCTGTTGCTAGACATCTTATCCTCTATTCAAAGGACAGGGGATAAAATGTCTGATCGCGGGGGTCCGAGCGCTTGTCCCCCCGTGATCTCTGTGTAGACCCCCGACGTTCTGAACTTTTTGTTCAGAATGCTGGGTTTAGGTCGTCGGGGTTGTGACGTCATGCCATGCCCTCTCCATTCATGTCTACGGGAGGGGGCGTGACAACAGTCACGCCCACTCCCATAGACATGAATGGAGGGGCCGTGGCATGACGTCATGATCACGGCAGCCCAAAGCCGGCGTTCTGAATATACAGCAGTCTCCTTCTTGACATCACAGAGAGGAGTAGAGTTAAAGGTTACACGGGTAGATATATCAGATGGGATCTATACAATCACTTCTTTAAAAGCTTAGCACCACTCAAAATGAATGACCTCTGCACAGGTCACAGAGCATGTCAAGAAAACTCCATTAAAGTCAGTGGGAGTTATGCAAATTGCATACATTTCCTCTTTTTGCTGTTTTAGGCTTTTCCAACCACTTCTGGAGGCCGTAAACTGGCCAAGTGGGGCCAAGAAGGCTAATTTAGAATATAAAACACCCCTTTTAAGATACTTTGTGCTTCATGATGATTTTCCGTGTGTTTATAGGTTAAAGAGACATGCTACCCTAAAGTGAGTTTCCATATACTGCCATAACCCATAGACATACATGAGATCATGAAGACCTTCCTGAGCTTCCATGGCTCGCTGATATATAATGCATCCTGATGAGTTTCCCGAGGTACAGTCCACCATGATGGTCTTCTCTGTGCTACTTTACTATTAATCTCCTTTTGATATCATGCCCAAAATACTCTTTCTGTAGGCATCTATGGCTTAAAGATACATTGTACACCAGTGGTCTCCAAACTGTGGACAGGGCTGGCTCTGCCTATAGGAAAAATAGACAGCCACCTAGAGTGCCCTTTTAATAGGGGGCGCCACTCTGCCTGCCACAAGAAAGTTAGACAACCAGCATCCAAACCGCTCGCTCAGCCAGCAGCTTCAGGAAGAGGTTTGTTACAATGTGTCACCCCAGTAGTAAGATGGGGTGTGTCAAAGGGTGGGCCAATGGGTGGAGTCAAGGGGACGGCAAAATTAGCTTTTGCCTAGGGTGACAAAAATCCTTGCACCAGCCCGGCCTCAAGCTGTCACAAAACTACCTAACTAACTCGCAGCATGGCGAACAGTCGTGGGCTGGAGCTGGTTGCCTAACTTTTTTTTGCGACAGGCAAAGTGGCGCCCCCCATCGACAGGGTGCTCTAGGCGGCTGCCTATTTTGCCCATTAGCAGAGCCGACCTTGGGTTCCACAATGTGGAGACCACTGTTGTCCACCATCAGGCTTCTGGGGTTTGAAGATACACAGCCTATTGGATTGACATTGCCTTTGCTTTTATTAGGTAAAGGAGACCTCCGGGATGTAACAACTTATGTGGGCTGTAACAACTTAGGATAGTTGTTTCATCCTGGAATTCTCCTTTAGAAATGCTTGATACCCTATTTTGAGTGCCCCCATGTTTTTGTGGCCCATAGACTGTACAGGATGATATACAGGGCTTGCAATGATGGTCCAACGTAAAGACAGTCTATATATGTGTGATCGGTGGTGGTCCCACTATCGTGGAGAACCATGACCCCTGACACAACTATATCTTTGTCTATGTCTGGGACTACAGTCCAATCTATCTTAGTGCTGTTCTTTTCTAGTGTATAGCGCGAATATTCGAAATGCAAATTTTTACCGCGAATATTTAGAATATAGTGATATATATTCATAATGATCAATATTCATTTTTTAAATGCAAATTTAGGCAGATATTTATGCGGTTATCGGCACTTCCAGACTGGACACTGATCCCTCCCTTCTTTTTAGGTGAACGATATAATTGCGCATGCGCACTATGCAAATTTCATTACGAATTTTCACATAGAAAAAAAAAAGAAAATGAACATAGCGAATATGCAAATTTCACAAACATAGGACGAATATTCATCGATACATTCGCGAAATATCGCAAAATCAAATATAGCCCCTGCCGCTCATCACTACTCTACTACTGATCCATTTCTGGGACCCCCACAGATCATATATTATTGTACTATTCTAAGGTAAAGTCGTGAATGGACCATGTAACACAGTGGTCTCAAACTGTAGCCTTCCAGCTGTTGCAAAACTTCAACTTCCAGCATGCCCGGACAGCCAACGGCTGTCCGGGCATGCTGGGAGTTGAAGTTTGGCAACAGCTGCAGGGCCGCAGTTTGAAAACCACTGGTGTAACACACAAAGAAGAAGCAACTCACTTCACTGCTGCCAGATACATGTGGCCATATGCCCTGACTGCTCCAGACTATACGGTGCGCAAATCCAAAAAGACATGCAAAGTCCACCATAAAATGTTACGGTCATCTCAAAAAGAAAAAAAAAATGATGTGTCACACAGTCATGTCAAAAATTTTGATCTGTCGGGGTCTGGGTGGTGAGACCACCACTGATTGCTAAAAAGAGGCGGAAGAAGCACGAGGCTAAGCACTTCTCTCCCTGTCTCGCTGGGGATCACATTGCATAGTCACGGATTACATAGTTTGGTGGAACTTTTCCTGCCTCTTTGAAGCGAACATTAGGATCTTGAACACCCAGACCTCGACCGATCAAAAGTTTTGACATGACTGTGTTACAAATTTTAAAGGAGTACTCCAGTGGAAAACATTTTATTTTTTTATTCAACTGGTGCCAGAAAGTTAAACAGATTTGTAAATTACTTTTTTTTTTTTATGTTAATCCTTCCAGTACTTATCAGCTGCTGTATGCTCTATTTTTATTTATTTTCTGTCTGATCACAGTGCTCTCTGCTGACACCTCTGTCCATGTCAGGAACTGTCCAGAGAAGGAGCAAATCCCCATAGCAAACCTCTCCTGCTCTGGACAGTTCCTGACATGGACAGATATGTCAGTAGAGAGCACTGTGGTAAGACTGGAAAGAACCACACAACTCCCTGTGGCGCATATAGCAGCTGATAAGTACTGGAAGGATTAAGATTTTTTTTAATAGTAAAAGTAATTTACAAATCTGTATATCTTTCTGGCACTAGTTGATTTAAAAAAAATAAATAAATGTTTTCCACCAGAGTACCCCTTTAATAAAAGTGACAGTTAAGAACGTTGCACGCCTACCTGCTCTGTAATCATCCCAGTGTCATTGATCATACATCCCATGATGTCCTCTATGTACGTATCTTAAAAGAGTCAGCCATGTATGGAGTCTGAAGACTTCTTTAGGATGCCTTATGCTATGTGCGACCCCTTCAAGCTGTCGATGGGTCTCTGATCAATATAACAACGCATCGAACTTGTAGTGTAAAATTTTCTATATTTGCCCATTCATTCATGTATAAGGATGTTGTCTGGATAGAAGATGACATATTTTACCTGGTCCTCCAGGATTTAGGATTCTCCCTCTGAGTACGGTCTCGGGGGTGAAGATGGCTCTTCTGCTCTTCTTAAAGTGGGAACCAGCACGAAGTTAGTAAATCTATGAAGCGAGCAGAACAATGCAGCCGCCCTCCCTCAGCTTCCTGACTCGAGTCTCGTTTTTGGCAGCAGGAATCGTCTCTTCTACAAGACGGACTAAAACTGAAACCTGCTCAGTTCTGTAGGGAGCCGAACCGTGACCTTCTCGCACATCGCCTCTCCAGACGCGTGGAGTCTAGGACAGAAATAAAGAGCACGCCATAGCGTAAAACGGCATGTGCGAAGCTGAACGCTCAGTGTGAGCATGCAAATACCAGAGTTGATTGCGCGGGACCAAGGGCAACGTGTTGCATTTAATCCCACACCTCACTGCCGCCTTCCCATCGATACGAAACAGCTAGCAAAACAAGGGAATCCTCCCCGGAGTGATGAGATCAAACCAGGCGCTGAGAGAACTTAGACATCAGTTGAAGAGTACCTGTCACCAAAGAAAACTTTGAATATATTGTTCCTTATGTAATTAGAAGACATTTTGCTATTTACTTGCTGTTAAAATTCTCAACCTTTATATGTTTTTAATGTGATTGAAAAAACGGCCACTAGGTGGCTCTGTTCTGTTCCCTGCACAAGTCAAACAGTTAGTTTGGTCTCCTCCTGGCCTGGAAGAAGTCCAAACTCAGGAAATGGGTGCATGGCATGGCAAGGCACAGCTTTCCAGGCTTCAATGACATCACGCCTGCTAGGGAACACCCACTTTCTCCTGTCGGGAGGCGGGAGCTCACACAGGGTGAGCAAGGGGAAAGGTATGAAACACAGCTTTTTAAAGCTCGGAATTTTTTTTTTAAGGGCAGGAGGGGTGTTAAGAGTAATTAGGGAAGATAATCTGAGTTAGTTTAGAAAATGTGGTTTGATGACAGGTACTCTTTAAGAGTAGGACAAGTTTTATTCCCATTTTTGTAATGACGACTGAATGATCAATAAAGCATGCAACGCGATGCGTTGCATGCTTTATTGATCATTCAGTCGTCATTACAAGTCATACAATAAATTACAATCACACAAAGCATGATGGTATAATATACAGCACAGGTTTCCTAAGCTATACACTATACCACATGCTACACTAACATTCCATTCTATCACTCATTATAAAAGAAACAATGTCGAGCAACAATACATTCCAGTCTGTGGTCGGGGAGGGGTGTGGGATCTATGGGGGTAGGGAGGGACGGATCACAGAACCAGACTGCTCGGCCAACATATGGGGAGGTAAGGAAGTAGAGGGGCGTTAGTCGTTTATTGAGGTCCAGACTGTCCAAGATTAAATGGGCTCTAAGCAGGCTATGGATCAACCTGCGGCAGTCCTGGACGGACATGTCCTCCCTGTTGTAGATGAGGGAATTCTTGGCCTGTCATATAGGGTCCTTAAAACAGTTCATAACACGCCAGGCCTCCTGTATGGCCTCCATGTCGTGAACCCCAAGAAATAGTCCATGAAGCACCAAATGGTACGATAGGTTGTTCCTTGGTACCTAGAATCCAAGTTTAAGTTCCAGGGCATTTATTAGACCCTGCACAAAGGTGCACTGCCACAAATGGTGTTCTCCTTTAGCCCTCCACTAAGAACTCTGGGAAGAGAATATGCAAAGCAGCTCATTAACATGCGACTGGTCCTGTTGACATTGCCTTAGAATCAGAGTATCTACTCACTATGGAGTCTGGCTACCTGACCAGGATTTGGCCAAGCTAAACATCTCTCCAAAAGAAAACATTTAACCCAATCTGCGGACAGGCGGTTTCGGGGTTTTCGCCCCTCATCAATACAGAGCAGGGTTAATCTACCTTGGCAGAGTGAGAGGCATATGGAGGTAGGTAAGGGGGTGTGTGCTCTCTACGAGGGGGCAAAAACCCTGATAACAGGCTGTCTGCAGATTGGGTTAAATCTTTTCTTTTGGAAAGGTGTCAAGCTTGGCCAAATCCTGGTCAGGTAGCCAGACTCCATAATGGCATGTGCCCAAGCGTTCTAAACATTTTGTATAGAATGGTTTGAGCGGGAGGCTGTGATCGAGACGTCACGGCCATGCCCCTCGTGACGTTATGCCACACCCTCTTCATTCATGTCTATTGGAGGGGCGCATCGGCCGTCACATCCCCTCTCATAGACATGAATGGAGGGGGCGTGACGTGATTTCACAGGGGCGTGGCTGTGACATCACAACCACTGCCCCAGTGACGGGACCCCCGCGATCAGACATCTTATCCCCTATCATTTGAATAGAGAATAAGATATCTAGCAGCGGAGTAACACTTTAACCCTTGCTCAAGCTGGTCCCGAAAGACAAGTCCATGACCAGATGCAGGGGATATAGAGGTTTAACATAAAACCAAAGTCTCCCATATTTCCTTTTTATAAAAAAATAAAAATAAATAAATAATAAAAATAAAATAAATGCACAAGACATAACACAAGTAACCATGAATCCGGGCTGTATTCATATCTTCTTTTTATTGTAGTTTTGCCTTTTTCATACCACGTGTGCGGTGATGGGTTACTTCCTCCCAAGGTGTCTACAGTTCACAGACTTACACCAGTATCTATTAAGCTTATATTAGACTCTGGATCTTGTTCTATTTGTCTGCATGGTGGCAGAAGCTTGTGCTCCAGAGCTGATCTTCCTACTGTAAGTCATAAAACATTTGGTTCCCTATGTATGTTAGGCTGCATGCGCACCACGCTTCCTGCATACGGTTTCAAGTTAAAAGACGATTGTCACGTCCCCTCCCATAGACTTGCATTGAGGGGGCGCGGCTATTACGTCATAAGCTCCCGTCGCAGGCTCCAGTATTCGGAACAGTTTGTTCCAAACGCTGAGCAGCGGAGTACCTCTTTAAGTTCTCTACTTTCGTTATTTGGGATATTATCGTCCCCTTGCACTATACATATATCTATATCACGGATGGTTTTATTATGGCTTCCAATTATACCTTTGTAGGCTGGGTTCACACTACGTTTTGTACTTACGGTTCCCGTATACAGCTGGGAGGAGGGGGGGCGGGGCTTAATCGTGGTCGACAAAGTTTTTGCCTGCGGTCGGGAAACCGCATACGGCCGAAAACGCAGCCGACCGGAGGCTGCGGTTCACTCCAGTCGGCTCATAGACATGCATTAAATACAGTTCCCGAATACGGCTGAGTGCGGGCGCCGCGATTAAGCCCCGCCCCACTCCTCCCAGCCGTATACGGGAACCGTAAGTACAAAACGTAGTGTGAACCCAGCCTAATCTATTTTTATGAACTACCGATTATGTCAGCCTGTTAATATATGTCCTTTCTTCTATTATAGACATGTTTTTGCTGTCGGCCGTCCGAGGACTCACGCTGATCCACATACACTGTCTTCACTGACTCTTCCCGCTCGTCTGTGATTGGAGGACCGGAGGTCACGTGACGAACGCATAGTGATGCGGCCCTAGTTACCGGCATCGCCGCGACCCTCCGCTTCTTCTCCCATCGAGGAGCTGTACAGCAGATGGCGGCACATGGCGGTTTTGTTTATCAACAGCAGCACAGCCTCTCTTTGCTATCGCTACGCCGTTATTTCATCTTTCACTACCGGGACATGTCTTCCTGTGACTAACGAAATTATACTTCGTTGTGTATACTGATTCTGTTTTTCTATTTGTAACATGGCTATTAAAGGGGTACTCTGGTGGAAAACTTTTTTTTTTTTTTTAAATCAACTGGTGCAAGAAAGTTAAACAGATGTGTAAAGTACTTCTATTAAAAAATCTTAATCCTTCCAGTACTTATTATCGGCTGTATACTACAGAGGAAATTCTTTTCTTTTCAGATTTCTTTTCTGTCACAACCACAGTGCTCTCTGCTGACACCTCTGTCCATGTCAGGAACTGTCCAGGGCAGGAGCAAATCCCCATAGTAATTATATCCTGCTCTGGACAGTTCCTAAAATGGACTGAGGTGTCAGCAGAGAGCAGTGTGGTTGTGACAGAAAAGAAATCCAAAAAGAAAAGAATTTCCTCTGTAGTATACATCCGCTAATAAATACTGGGAGGATTAAGAATTTTTAGTAGAAGCAATTTACAAATCTGTTTAACTTTCTGGCACCAGTGGATTTAAAAAATAAAAAAAGTTTTCCACCGGAGTATCCCTTTAAGTTACAATCAATACCAATTGTATTTGAGCAGTTTATGGATGAGTTTTGATATATTTTGACACGCTTGTGTAAGGGTGATGACATCATACTGGTCTGCCCCTTGACCCAATTTGAGCTCCATTTTGTGAACATATAAGGCCTGCTGGTGACGGTAGACCTCCAGACAATCTGAGGAAGGGGCAAGAGGGCCCCTAAATGTGTCATTGTCTTTGTTGTTTTAAATAAAAGGTTATTATTTCAACTTTATTCTGGAATCATCCTGGATTAATTTTGGACAAAGCAGCGCCTGGACACCGTGGTCTTTGTTTTCTCTCTTCTTCTGCACTCTCATACTCGGACCCCTGTGCATTCTGTGGTTACTTAGGTCACATTCACACAGCGGAATTTCTGAGCAGAATCTGAAGGAAGAATTCTGCTTGAAAATTTTGTTTTAGCAGAGTCTGATTGTTTTCAATGGGATTTTGCTGCAGAATTTTTGCGTCTGAAACATCTGGGGGCAGAAATTCACCTTCCGGTCTCCACAGAAAGAATTGCCATATGAATTCTTTGGCGGAATCCACTCAGAAATAGATTATCTATGGAACATAGCAGCACTTACTGCCCTAAGAGTAGTGGTTCCTACCCCGAGGTAACATCATCAAGATAATGGCGCCTGCTGCCCAACACTGTAAACTGGAAGAATAAGACATTCTAGTGAAATGTGTTTCAGTTCCTCCTTAAAAATAAGGAACAGTCTTGTTTATTTCTAAAGCTGTACAGACCGGATACTTCTCACAGCTGAGGGTTTGCTACTATTGTATGTAATCTGGACAGTTCTTAGACTCCAAGTTTTAGCTGCAGAAACACAATGTAAAGCTGGAATATGAAATCAATAGAGAAAAAAAGGAAACCAGGCACTGCCCATCTCCTGCCCAATACCACCCCTACAGTGATCATGGTGGGGGCAGCATCATGTCTGGAGGAAACCAGGTACTGCCCATCTCCTGCCCAATACCATCCCTACAGTGATCATGGTGGGGGCAGCATCATGTCTGGGGGAGACCAGGTACTGCCCATCACCTGCCCAATACCATCCCTACAGTGATCATGGTGGGGGCAGCATCATGTCTGGAGGAAACCAGGCACTGCCCATCACCTGCCCAATACCATCCCTACAGTGATCATGGTGGGGGCAGCATCATGTCTGGAGGAAACCAGGCACTGCCCATCACCTGCCCAATACCATCCCTACAGTGATCATGGTGGGGACAGCATCATGTCTGGGGGAAACCAGGTACTGCCCATCACCTGCCCAATACCATCCCTACAGTGATCATGGTGGGGGCAGCATCATGTCTGGGGGAAACCAGGCACTGCCCATCACCTGCCCAATACCATCCCTACAGTGATCATGGTGGGGGCAACATCATGTCTGGAGGAAACCAGGCACTGCCCATCACCTACCCAATACCATCCCTACAGTGATCATGGTGGGGGCCGCATCATGTCTGGGGGAAACCAGGTACTGCCCATCACCTGTCCAATACCATCCCTACAGTGATCATAGTTGGGGCAGCATCATGTCTGGGGGAAACCAGGCACTGCCCATCACCTGCCCAATACCATCCCTACAGTGATCATGGTGGGGGCAGCATCATGTCTGGGGGAAACCAGGCACTGCCCATCACCTGCCCAATACCATCCCTACAGTGATCATGGTGGGGGCAGCATCATGTCTGGGGGAAACCAGGCACTGCCCATCACCTGTCCAATACCATCCCTACAGTGATCATGGTGGGGGCAGCATCATGTCTGGGGGAAACCAGGCACTGCCCATCACCTGCCCAATACCATCCCTACAGTGATCATGGTGGGGGCAGCATCATGTCTGGGGGAAACCAGGTACTGCCCATTACCTGCCCAATACCATCCCTATAGTGATCATGGTGGGGGCAGCATCATGTCTGGGGGAAACCAGGCACTGCCCATAACCTGTCCAATACCATCCCTACAGTGATCATGGTGGGGGCAGCATCATGTCTGGGGGAAACCAGGTACTGCCCATCACCTGCCCAATACCATCTCTACAGTGATCATGGTGGGGGCAGCATCATGTCTGGGGGAAACCAGGCACTGCCCATCACCTGCCCAATACCATCCCTACAGTGATCATGGTGGGGGCAGCATCATGTCTGGGGGAAACCAGGTACTGCCCATCACCTGCCCAATACCATCCCTACAGTGATCATGGTGGGGGCAGCATCATGTCTGGGGGAAACCAGGTACTGCCCATCACCTGCCCAATACCATCCCTACAGTGATCATGGTGGGGGCAGCATCATGTCTGGGGGAAACCAGGTACTGCCCAATACCATCCCTACAGTGATCATGGTGGGGGCAGCATCATGTCTGGAGGAAACCAGGTACTGCCCATCTCCTGCCCAATACCATCCCTACAGTGATCATGGTGGGGGCAGCATCATGTCTGGAGGAAACCAGGCACTGCCCATCACCTGCCCAATACCATCTCTACAGTGATCATGGTTGGGGCAGCATCAGGTCTGGAGGAAACCAGGTACTGCCCATCACCTGCCCAATACCATCCCTACAGTGATCATGGTGGGGGGCAGCATCATGTCTGGAGGAAACTAGGCCCTGCCCATCACCTGCCCAATACCATCTCTACAGTGATCATGGTGGGGGCAGCATCAGGTCTGGAGGAAACCATACACTGCCCCTCACCTGCCCAATTGTGAGCACAGCCCACCCACATATATGACACTGTTTGAAAAAAAATCCATGCTACATACAATTTACAACCCAGTCAATGTGAATGATAATCTGGCCTTCTGATGGTACTTACACTGATATCAGTAATGAAATCTACAAGGTTAATAAAAAAATGGATAAAAAAGGAAATAAGACTCAGGGTCAAGAAAGGAGGGGAATTCCATAAAAGACCAAATTACAGGAATATAACAATGGATGTCAAGGTATTTTTCAAGAATCCATCCGGTTTAGTTTTCTTTTATTTGCTTCTTTGTTCACATATTTCAGTCCTCAGATGTGAATGGAACATTCCTGGTTCATACTAAAAATCCATTTAATGTATTTGCCAAATTAAACCATCATACAAAACCCAAAAGACAGCGCCATATAGTGCCCATGTAATACTTCTGTACACCCACATCAATGCCTCTAGAGAGGTTGTCCAGATTTGGGGGTTTAAAAGCATCACAAGGGGCCCAACTCCTCCCAAACCAGAGCACATGTCTCCTTTACTATATCGGCTATTGTAGTTTTGCCAACAAAAAAAATGGAACTGCAGAGACGAAAAAGATTCTCCAGTTGCCAGGAATCTAAAAGAGAAAACATTTTTTTTTTAAATCAGTCCAAGAAATACATCAAACATTAAAGGGGAATGTTTTTTTACTCAACTGGTGCCAGAAAATTAAACAGATTTGTAAATGACTTCTATTAAAAAAATCTTAATCCTTCCAGTTCTTATTAGCTGCTGAATGCTACAGAGGAAATTATTTTCTTTTTGGAACACAGAGCTCTCTGCTGACATCATGAGCACAGTGCTCTCTGCTGACATCTCTGTCCATTTTAAGAACTGTCCAGAGTAGGAGAAAATCCCCATAGAAAACATATGCTGCTTTGGACAGTTCCTAAAATGGACAGAGATGCCAGCAGAGAGCACTGTGCTCATGATGTCAGCAGAGAGCGCTGTGTACCAAAAAGAAAAGAATTTCCTCTGTAGCATTCAGCAGCTAATAAGTACTGGAAGGATTAAGATGTTTTCATTGAAGTAATTTACAAATCTGTTTAACTTTCTGGCACCAGTTGATAAAAAAAAAGAAAAAAAATACAAACATCTTTGCAACAAAAGATTGTCATATTTGGTAATCTTATAACTGAAAAAAAATGATCACCTGCTGTATGCTCCCCAGGAACTTGGGTATTTTTAAGTCAGACCACAGTGCTCTCTGCTGCCCCCTGTGTCTGTGTCGCAAAATGTCCAGAGCAATAAAAACTCAACATAAACCTATACTGCACCAAACAGTTCCAGACACACACACAGGTGTCAGCAGAGAGCAATGGGTTCAGAATGTTAAAGGGGTACACCGCTTCTCAGCGTTTGGCACAAACTGTTCCGAACGCTGGAGCCGGCGCCAGGAGCTTGTGACGTCATATCCCCATCCCCTAATGACATCATGTCCGCCCCCTCAATGCAACAGCCGTCATGCCTCCTCCCATAGACTTGCATTGAGGGGGCAGGGTGTGACATGATGAGGGGGCGGGGCTATGACATCACAAGCTCCCGACGCCGACTCCAGCGCTCGGAACAGTTTGTGCCAAACGTTAAGCAGCAGAGTACCCCTTTAAGAACTATACAAATTCCTGTGGAGCATACATCAGATGCTAATTACTGCATGTATTAGGAGTTTAACATCAAGTTAGAAATATGGTTCACTTTCGTGCAACAGTTGATTTGCAAAAAATGTATTTCCAGCGGAGTACATATTTAAGCAAACACATTAAAAAAGGGGTTAAAATAATACATACCTTAATGTGATCAGGAACCTAACCACAGGTAGAATTGGCCTCTTCCTTTAGGTCTTCAGAGGAGTCAACGAGGACCTCAAGATGCTGAACAAATTGTCAAAAGAAGAAATTGACATTCGTGTAAAATCAAAAAATGTTGTAGGGTACCTAAAAAACAAAAAGGGGTAAATTAGGAAACAACCACATATTGCCTAGGTTGCTACACAGGTTTACTGATAAAAAAAAATTTAAAAAAAAAATATTTTAGATATATAGATATATATCTATCAAAAAGAGAAAAAAAAAAAAGGAGTTTTTTTTTTAATCGATAGTGGATCCAGCATGTCACCCAGTCAGAGGCTGTATGCCCAGCAGAGGTGAATGAAATGAGTTTTAGGGCCCCATCCGAAATGTAGTTGTAGTTTTGCAACATCTGGAGGTCCGCAGGTTGAAGACCACTATTGGGTTTAAAATCTTTATTTTTTTAGATTTTGCCCCTAAAAATTGGGTGCGTCTTATACGCCGGTGCGTCCTATAGGACGAAAAATACGGTAAATAAATATAGAAGTAAATAAATAAAAACAAATGACTAACACATAAATAACCAAATCAGCTGTCACGATGCCGGCTGGCAGGAGGTGGATCCTCTGTGCCAGAGAGGGATAGCGAGGACCGTGCTAGTGGACCGGTTCTAAGACACTACTGGTTTTCACCAGAGCCCGCCGCAAAGCGGGATGGTCTTGCTGCGGCGGTAGTGACCAGGTCGTATCCACTAGCAACGGCTCACCTCTCTGGCTGCTGAAGATACTGAAGATAGGCGAGGTACAAGGGAGTAGGCAGAAGCAAGGTCGGACGTAGCAGAAGGTCGAGGCAGGCAGCAAGGATCGTAGTCGGGGGCAACGGCAGGAGGTCAGGAACACGGGCTAGGAACAGACAAGGGAACGCTTTCACTAGGCACTAAGGCAACAAGATCCGGCAAGGAAGTGCAAGGGAGGAGGTAGATATAGTCAGGGACCAGGTGGGAGCCAATTAAGCTAATTGGGCCAGGCACCAATCATTGGTGCACTGGCCCTTTAAGTTGCAGAGACCCGGCGCGCGCGCGCCCTAGGGAGCGGGGCCGCGCGCGCCGGGACAGGACCGACGGAGAGCGAGTCAGGTACGGGGACCGGGGTGCGCATCGCGAGCGGGCGCCACCCGCATCGCGAATCGCACCCCGGCAGGAGGCGGGACCGCAGCGCACCCGGTCAGTGGATCTGACCGGGGCGCTGCAGCAACGGGGATGAGGCGAGCGCTCCGGGGAGGAACGGGGACCCGGAGCGCTCGGCGTAACAGTACCCCCCCCTTGGGTCTCCCCCTCTTCTTGGGGCCAAAGAACCTGAGGAAAAAAAAGTCAATTTTTCCGTGATGAGGTCCGATGCACATTCGGAGGGGTTCTGTGCGGAAACGCATGAGACAGTCCAATCTTTTATTGTTAATACAATAGATGTAGAGGGGTCTGGCGAGACTGGTCACAGGGACGTAGAACCTGTTGATAAGAGAGGCCAAAAAAATTTTTCCTGCAGATCCGGAATCCAAGGAGACCATAGTAGAGAAGGAGAAGGTAGAGGCAGATATCCGCACAGGCACAGTAAGGCGTGGAGAAGCGGAGTTGACATCAAGAACTGTGTCACCTTTGTGCGGAGTCAGCGTACGTCTTTCCAGGCGGGGAGGACGGATAGGACAATCCTTCAGGAAGTGTTCGGTACCGGCATAGTACAGGCAAAGATTCTCCATGCAGCGTCGTGTCCTCTCTTGAGGTGTCAAGCGAGACCGGTCAACTTGCATAGCCTCCGCGGCGGGAAGCACAGGAACGGATTGCAGAGGACCAGAGGAGAGAGGAGCCGGGGAGAAAAAACGCTTCGTGCGAACAAAGTCCATATCCAGGCGGAGCTCCAGACGCCATCCGGAAGAACGCATGTCAATGCGAGTGGCAAGATGAATGAGTTCATGTAGGTCAGCAGGAGTCTCTCGTGCGGCCAGAACATCTTTAATGTTGCTGGATAGGCCTTTTTTAAAGGTCGCGCAGAGAACCTCACTATTCCAGGACAACTCGTAAGCAAGAGCACGGAACTGAATGGCGTACTCGGCAATGGAAGAAACACCCTGTTCCAGGTTCAGCAGGGCAATCTCGGCAGAAGAAGCTCGGGCAGGCTCCTCGAAGACACCACGGACCTCAGCGAAGAAGGACTGGACTGTGGCTGTGGCAGAATCATTGCGGTCCCCATCAAACTTGTCCGGCAGGGACAAGCAGGGGTTAGGAACGGCCGGTTGCTGCGGAGGAGTTGCAGGAGCCGGCGGAGGAGATGGTTGTTGCAGCTGTAGCTGTGACTGAAGTTGCTGTATCTGCGGCAGCAGCTGCTGTGACTGAAGTTGCTGTATCTGCGGCAGCAGCTGCTGTAACTGTGACTGAAGATGCTGTGTCTCGGAGATCAAGTATGCCAGCTGTTGATCTCGTTGGGCGATCTTTACGCCAAATTTGTCCGGCAGGGACAAGCAGGGGTTAGGAACGGCCGGTTGCTGCGGAGGAGTTGCAGGAGCCGGCGGCGGAGAAGGTAGTTGCAGCTGTAGCTGTTGCTGTATCTGCGGCTGCAGCTGCTGTATCTGTGACTGAATATGCAGTGCCTCGGAGGTCAAGTATGCCAGCTGTTGATCTCGTTGCGCTATCTGTTGCGACTGCTGAGCGATCTGACGAGCTTGCTGGGCGACCAGCGTAGGGAGGTCAGCGACAACTGGCAGAGGAACTTCAGCGGGATCCATGGCCGGATCTACTGTCACGATGCCGGCTGGCAGGAGGTGGATCCTCTGTGCCAGAGAGGGATAGCGAGGACCGTGCTAGTGGACCGGTTCTAAGACACTACTGGTTTTCACCAGAGCCCGCCGCAAAGCGGGATGGTCTTGCTGCGGCGGTAGTGACCAGGTCGTATCCACTAGCAACGGCTCACCTCTCTGGCTGCTGAAGATAGGCGAGGTACAAGGGAGTAGGCAGAAGCAAGGTCGGACGTAGCAGAAGGTCGAGGCAGGCAGCAAGGATCGTAGTCGGGGGCAACGGCAGGAGGTCAGGAACACGGGCTAGGAACAGACAAGGGAACGCTTTCACTAGGCACTAAGGCAACAAGATCCGGCAAGGAAGTGCAAGGGAGGAGGTAGATATAGTCAGGGACCAGGTGGGAGCCAATTAAGCTAATTGGGCCAGGCACCAATCATTGGTGCACTGGCCCTTTAAGTTGCAGAGACCCGGCGCGCGCGCGCCCTAGGGAGCGGGGCCGCGCGCGCCGGGACAGGACCGACGGAGAGCGAGTCAGGTACGGGGACCGGGGTGCGCATCGCGAGCGGGCGCCACCCGCATCGCGAATCGCACCCCGGCAGGAGGCGGGACCGCAGCGCACCCGGTCAGTGGATCTGACCGGGGCGCTGCAGCAACGGGGATGAGGCGAGCGCTCCGGGGAGGAACGGGGACCCGGAGCGCTCGGCGTAACATCAGCATTAAAAAAAAATTACAACTTGATAAAAAAGATCGAAGCCTTATACAGAAAGAATAAAATAAACCTTCTTGGGGTTCTTAGTTTTTTATAGCAAGGAATATTTTTGTTGTATTTAAAGTCACATCAACTGGTTTAGCAATCTCTGTACTCTTTCTGTTTATTCTGGTTTTGTGACTCTTGGCTCGACTTTTGACTTCCCTTTTATACTCTGTTTCTGTACTTTGTGCTCTCTTGGTTTAGACTCAGCTCTCTGACTACATATTTTTGTGTGTGCGTGGTTAGGTTTGTTTTCTGTTAATTAGTGTGCCTCCAGCCTGTCCCAACCTTTTCTCAGTTTTGTAGTTTATTATTTTGTGACACCCATCACTTATTTAGGAAGGGACCATCACCAGGGTTGTGGACCCGCTACCAGGGCCGGACTGGGGATAAAAAGCAGCCCTGGAAATAATTTCCTATCAGCCCCACAGCATTGCGGCACTGTGGCAGCCGCAGGCAGGGCTGCCATCAGAAATTTTGGGGCCCCTTAATCAGCTTAAGGCATGGGCACCTCCACTTGACTCCACCCCCCCCCCCCAAGGGCTTGCCCGCTATTTTCCCAATTATCAATAAAAAAAACATGTAAACCACAGGACAGGAAAAACAAGAGCCCTTTAGTTCAATGGAGAAAATGGAGAAAGACGGAGGAAATATTATCAGCACACATATTACCATCATACTGCTACTGACCAAATCCTGTATACTGAGACCAATATTACCAATAATATCAGTATACAAAGAGGAATATTATCACCACACATATTACCATCATACTGTTACTCACCAAATCCTGTATACTGAGACCAATATTACCAATAATAGTAGGTCCCCATATAGATAGCTGCCCCCTGTAGATAGCTACACCCTGTATGCAGTAGCAGCCCCCTATAAGTAGGGGTTACTCCCTGTATGTAGATCCCACTGTATATAGTTTCAGTGCCCCATATACCATATTATCCTCCCCTTTAGGTGTTAGCAGCAGCCCCCTTTAGGTAGTAATAGCCAGCAGCATCCCCCTTTAGGTAGTGATAGCCAGCAGCAGCCCCCTTTAGGTAGTAATAGCCAGCAGCATCCCCCTTTAGGTAGTGATAGCCAGCAGCAGCCCCCTTTAGGTAGTGATAGCCAGCAGCAGCCCCCTTTAGGTAGTGATAGTCAGCAGCAGCCCCCTTTAGGTAGTGATAGCCAGCAGCAGCCCCCTTTAGGTAGTGATAGCCAACAGCAGCCCCCTTTAGGTAGTGATAGCCAGCAGCAGCCCCCTTTAGGTAGTGATAGCCAACAGCAGCCCCCTTTAGGTAGTGATAGCCAACAGCAGCCCCCTTTTGGTAGTCATAGCCAGCAGCAGACCCCTTTTAGGTAGTTATAGCCATCAGCAGTCACCTTTAGGTAGTTATAGCCAGCAGTGCCCCCTATAGGTAGTGATAGACAGCAGTGCCCCCATTAAATAGTGATAGCCAGCAGTGCCCCCTTTAGGTAGTGATAGCCAGCAGTGCCCCCTTTAGATAGTGATAGCCAGCAGTGCCCCCTTTAGGTAGTGATAGCCAGCAGTGCCCCCTTTAGGTAGTGATAGCCAGCAGAAACCCCCTTTAGGTAGTGATAGCCAGCAGTGCCCCCTTTAGGTAATGATAGCATGCAGTGCCCCCTTTAGGTAGCGATAGCCAGCAGTGCCCCCTTTAGATAGTGATAGCCAGCAGTGCCCCCTTTAGGTAGCGATAGCCAGCAGTGCCCCCTTTAGGTTGTTATAATTACCCCCTTTAGGAAGGAATAGAAGAAAATAAAACATATTTACCTGGCTCCCGCGCGATCCATGGCCTCTTCTCTTCTGTCTTTCAGTCTGTGATCCGGCACATGATGATGATGTCATTCATGTGCCGGAGCGCAGAGGACGGAAGCCCGGGCCTCTTGTTGGCGCCTGCACAATGTGGGCGGCCCACAAGAGTGATTGACAGGGTGAGGAGCCAATGGCTTTTCGCTCTGTCAATCAGCCGAGCCCGAGCGCTGCATTGAACTATACAGACGTGCTTATAGTTCAATGCGTCCTGGACCGGCCATGGAAGCAGGAGACTGCTGTGTATACAGCGATCCCCTGCTTCTGTGCTGCGGCATCTGCAGGGGGGTGCTGCGGGGGCCCGGGCCCCTTACTGGAGTACTGGCTGTACCCCCCTAATAGCGGCCCTGGCTGCATACAAGGTCCTGATACTAGTATCAGGCCCTTGTATGTAAGTGTGCATGGGCGGCCCGACCGAGCTCCGATCTATAAGAACGGGTCAGGTCGGGGACTGAGCACAGGCCGCCCACTGCCAGCCCCAGGGTGAGTGGCCTCATTATATATTCACTTCCTCCCTGAGTCTGCTATGCTGTGCTGGGTTTCTTCATCCAATCACTACAGGCTGCTCTGTAACCCCCTCCTCTCTGTTTTAATGCTGCAGTCTGATAGGACAGAAGTGGGCACAGAGGAGTGCTAGTCCTGCCCTCACTTACTGGGCTTTGTCCCATCCTGTGCTTCAGCTGGACTGGATTAAGTTCTTTATGGTATGAGGACCCTTAGTGGTCTTTTTTTTTTTTATAAGCCATGATTTCAATATGAAGATAATTTTATTAAGTATATTAGAAGTAAATTTTGCAAAGATGTACAACATACCAAAAATAGTTTTGACTCTGAGAGTGCTCATCTAATATAAACATAGAATCTCACAACAGTGACTTCAATTCCGAATCAGCCTAATTAATACCTTTAGTATCTGAGGTGTTGTGGGGACATCCGGTGGCCGTATTTGGGTACTGCTAGTTTCTTCAATTTTTGTTTTGTTATTTTATTGTGTTTCCCAACCAGCTTGCCTCATGCTGCTGTCTACCATTAACCCTTAAGATGCTATGACCAATGCTGATCACAGCATCTAAAGCAGTTATGGGGCTTTGGGGACACTTATCTGACCACCCACATGTTTGCGAATGAAGATAGTGGCCAAAGTTCTCGTCACCTGCTTCACGCCGTTCTCAGGGGAACTTCCTGTATAGTGTGCTCTGTCAGACAGACTGTAAAAGTAGATCATCAGTAATTCTGATCAGTGCTATGCCTATGCATAGCACTTAACAGTAATGGCAATAAATGCATGGTGCTAAAAAAAAAATTAAAAAATTTAAGTAAGAAAAAGTCTGAAAAAATATAAATTAGCTCCTCCCCAAATAAATAAGAAATCACCCTTTTTACCATTTTATCAATAAAAAAAAGTATATATAAAATGAACAAATATATTTGTTATTGCCACGTGTGGAAATGTCTGAACTATTAACCTCTCAAGGACCAGGGGTGTACCTGTACACCCTGGTCCCGTTCCTGCAGTTTGAAGTGTGCTCACGAGTTTAGCCTGATTCATACCTGGCGAGTCCCGATCAGCAGCCAGGACCCATGGTTAATGCCAGACATCTTTGATTGGGCCGATGTCCGGCATGAAGCCATTAGACACCACGATTAAAGTTGATGAGTGTCATTTGCAGGTGATTTACTTATAGTATGCAGGAAAATGTATTAACAGGGCAAATGCATTTCACTTGCTGGAGGGTTTTACTTTGCTGCTATCACACAACTAAAAATATAATCGGTGTTTCTTGGAAACCTATGGTATTCACGAAAACTGTGTTAACAGGGCAGATTCGTATTACATGCATATATACTTTTGACTTCTCTTTTGACTCTGCTTTTTAACAACTAGGAAGATATAGGCCCTCATTTACTAAGGGTGAAGTCTAGGTTTCTTTGTGGGTTTTAATTCCCTACAATTTATTTTCCACTGTATTTACTAAGGTTTCCCTACATTTTCCACTTTCCCTACATTTTGCTTTTTTTACACCTGCTCTGATCTGTCTGGTTATCCTCAGTTCAAATCCACCTCATTTTATGTGGAAACCTTAGTAAATATGTTGGGTTTTTGTGAAAATGTCAGGAACACGCCCCCTTTCAGAGAACATGCCCCCTTTTCCCGGCAGCCACGCCCCTTTTTCGGGTTTTCTTAGCAAAATGGAGAGTTAGTAGGGGGTTTTTCAATTCTGGCGCAAATTCTCTCACAGACAGATCTGTCACAGACAGAATTTCTGGCGCAATGCGACAGAATGTGGTGCACAACTCGACAAAACATGTCAGGTTTGCAATAGTAAATGAGGGCCATAATGTGTGTTTCATTGAACTAGGAAAATTAACGTACAGTGGTGTTTTACTTGCACAGGCTTTTTAGTTCACTACTATGTTACAACCTGTAGGTATACTGTTTTTAAGATTAGTCCCTGTATATGTACGTAAAGGCGCTATGCTGGATTTAGGGCACTTTGCGTAGGGATTGCTAGCAGACAGGTCTTCCACAGCACAGCTTTTCTCTGTTTAGTGCTTGTTCTGGTCTTTTTTTATTTCTATGAGCCTTGACAAACGCTTGCTGGTCTTTGTAGTCAGAAACTAGGTTTGTGTAGGAATTCACAGGAGGTCTCTCTATGATGAGCCCACACACAGAGGCTGGGAAGGATCACCTTTTTGCTGTGGATATTTGTAGAACCCTTTTAGAATTTGTGCACTGCGGATGTTAAAGGTGTATTCCAGGCAAAAACTTTTTTTTATATATCAACTGACTCCGGAAAGTTAAACAGATTTGTAAATTACTTCTATTAAAAAATCTTAATCCTTCCAATAGTTATTAGCTTCTGAAGTTTTCTGTCTAACTGCTCAATGATGATGTCACGTCCCGGGAGCTGTGCATGATGGGAGAATATCCCCATTGGAGCTGGACAGCTCCCGGAACGTGACTCATCAGAAAGCAGTTAGACAGAAAACAGCAACTCAACTTCAGAAGCTAATAACTATTGGAAGGATTAAGATTTTTTAATAGAAGTAATTTACAAATCTGTTTAACTTTCCGGAGCCAGTTGATATATAAAAAAAAAGTTTTGGCCTGGATAACCCCTTTAAAGTTAGAATGAGGCTTCTGCCTCAAGGATAAGGATTGTGGCTCCTGTTCACACACAATGTCTATCCTATCTCTTTCTTTCTTTCTTTTTCTCTCTGTCTGTGTAATGCCACCTACTCTTTCTGTGCTTAGACTATGCACTCAGACTGACTTGTTAGGCTATAGCTGTGTAAAACTCTCCTCCCCCTTACTGTCTATTGGCCTTTTAGCTGATTGACAACTAAACCAGCAAATCATATAATAACTGGGGTTATCATGTAATCTGCTGGTCACCCTGATGTTATGCTAATGCCCACTGGTCCTTCCTTTTCCTTTGGGCACAAAAATGCCATGCTTTTTTTAATGTGTTTTTACGCTTTTACTAGTTTGCACGAACTGAACTGGTAAAAGTTCTAAAATTTTGGTGAGATGAGAAAACCCCAAAGTTGGGGTTAATTCCGGTCTCCAGTAGTAGTCACCCCTGCAAAAATGTACAAAAATATCAAAGGTGACAGTACCTGCCACCATGTCAATTTCTTTTTTTCTGCTCCTGATATATCCCCCTCTTCATTACCTGTCCCCTGCTGTTCTTATTTTCTAAATTCGCTCAGGAGTTCTTATATTATCCCCAGATTATACTTGCTCACTGCCCATGTGCTTTCTCTGGCTGAAGGGGACATTACCCAGCAGATGTGACATCAGCTGAAACCTGCTTGGTAACTTTTCCGCTCTTCCCTGTTCTATGCTGCGCTCAGGATCGGGAGCGCGCATAGAACAAGGAGCCAATCACGGCATGCAGGCTGTAATTCCCCTCCTCTCTGTTATGCAAAGCACGAGGCATACAGAGAGGTGGGAGATCAGAATCGCCCTGCCTGCCATATAGGCAGGGGGGTGGGGACAAGAGCCTGTGTCCTAACCCTGATTGACAGGCAGGGAGCGAGAGCTTTGCAGGGCTGTGCCGGTGTCCCAAACCCACCTGCACTTCCAGACTTTGGACTTGTGCCAGTCCACCACAAGTCCAAAGTCTATGCGCACAGTATGGGGAGGGAGAGAACAGAGACCCCTACTGGTCAAAACTTCAATGGAAAAAATAACATAGAAAGAGAGATTTTTTTTTCATGAGAATAAATTATAAAGAGTTATTAATTTAAATGAAGAACAACATATCAAAAGTTGTATTTGATGACAGGTACTCTTTAAAAACCATTTCTATAAGTGAAAGAAAATATGTTTCACACTAATTTTCAGGAAGTAACCAGGACAAGTCACTTCCTCCAGAAAAATCTGTGATTGAGATTTGCACTCACTTCTGAAGTGTCGGGACAATAGGTGCGGTATGTAAGTAATCACTCATTTTACTTTATATTGGAACTTACTATCTCCCTTCGAAAGCATTTGGAGTAAAACATCATAAAGTGTCAGAGTAATATTGTAAGTTTATCGTCCAGTTGGTTTTCTGAAAATTATCTGTCAGTGTCAAAGCATTTGTTTATGCAAAGTTTTATTCTCTTTATTGTTTTATATTTTTTTCACTACTTTTGTTTCTATTCTTTGTGTGTATGATAAAGACCAGTACTAGCCATTGGTGGTGCAAATATTGACGTAGGGCAGAAAGACATGCATAAAACATTTATTTATGTAATCCATTTTAAAGGGGTACTCCGACCCTAGACATCTTATCCCCTATCCAAAGCATAGAGGATAAGATGTCTGATCACGGGGATCCAGCCAATGGGAACCCCAGCAATCTCATTTGTTTAGAGTGTCTGATGCAGCTGCAGATGCTCGTGACGCCATGACCGCTTGTGAGTCACAATACAACCCCATTCAGTTACATTAGCCCCATTACAGTACGATCACTATACCGCAACACAGTGATTGTTGCTTGCGCGACCCCTCGTAATTACCCAAAACACCATGTAGCCCCAGACTTATTAAGATGTTGGACCGGGTAAATATGGTGTATCTAAATGTCTGCAGATTTTGGAACTGTTTGGAAATCACAACTGCATTTCCCATAGAGGAAGTAGATACTTTATTTACAAATCATGTGATCTCTGGATGGTGGATTCTGTGAAAATTGCTTAATAATGCTGAACTGAAAATGTAAAATCACAGACAAAATGGCAATAATATGTGTGCGGTTATGTCTCAGGCAGATATGTAAATAATTACAGGTGGGGTCTATGATCATGGGCTCAAGAAGGGGTAAAACTGCTTCCTCCTGATGGCCTAGAGAAAGCTCTCAAGGGGTACTTTGGGATAGTGTATCTCTTGTGAGTGGTTGGTGACTAGCCACGCCTCTCTGATGTACGTGAAGTAAATGTACCCCTTTTTATGGGCTTAGACATGTGGTGCATCATTGGATTGAGAGAAGCAGGATGGTTGTTTTCATGAATTACCCACCATCTAGGCTGTTCTGATCAATCTGTTGGGAGCAGTGGTTGTGTAAGGGAACACACAAATGACAAACGGGCTCTAGGCACTACAGACAGACCACCAGTAGACAAGCATGAGCGGCTCCCACCGTTTCCACAATCCAGTTCCCAGTTCTTATGGTAAAGAAGGCGTGTCGCCCCTTTAGACCATACCTTTTCTTCTCCAGACGGAGGGAGTGCCCCCTCGTCCTTTGAGGGGTTTAACCTGGAAAAGTTTTTCTCCATATTTTTTGTATGGGCCATTTATATACTTATATTCATTGATCATACCCCCCTAAACGTCTCTTCTCAAGACTAAACAAACATAATTCTTTTAACCTTCCCTCGTAGCTAAGATGTTCCATGCCCCATATTAGTTTAGTCGCGCGTCTCTGCACCTTTCCAACTCCGCAGTGTCCCTTTTATGGACTGGTGCCCAAAACTGAACAGCATATTCCAGGTGAGGCCGTACCAATGCTTTATAGAGGGGTAGTATTATGTCCCTGTCCCTTGAGTCCATGCCTCTTTTGATACATGACAATACAGAGAGTCCTGCTTGTCCTCAGTATACAGAAAAGTGTCCAACAAGTTGATGTTGGAAGCAGAAGAAGTGGACAAGAGTATGGATGAGAATGACTATGACAATGGCCCAACTCTGATGTCTAGATGACTGGATCAGGACATCTCCAGAGCAGCCGGCCTTGTGGGGTGTTCCTGCTATTCAGTTGTTTGTACCAACCAAAAATATGGGGGACCAATCTCCCCAAAAGCAAGAAGAACACATCACCCTTCAGTCTTGGCCACAGCTTCCCTTTGATCATATCTTCATGTTTCTTTTTTTACATTGTAGCTGGTTTCCTGTGTTAAAACTTTTTTTTACCAGTAAAAGGAGAAGAAATCTACTGACCAACTATCTATATCTAAGGCTATGACTGTAAATGATACTGTGTATTATGATATGTTTGAATGATATACCACTGTAACAGAAAACACAAATGCTCGCCATGGTCTCTACAGTTTTACTGTATATGCAAAATGACGAGTTAAGAAAAAAAGCAAAAAACTTCACATTGTTTTTAAGTGCAAAATTAACTATTGAACAATTTTTCTGATACAGAGTTTTGTTGTTTTATCTCTTGCATTGACACAAAATGCAAAAAAAAATAAAATAAATAAATAAAATACAATTGTCTCTTTGGAGTGCCTGTAGATGAAATTAGTTGAAAAAAAAAGTAAAGATTAAGAACTGGTAAAGGCCTATGATATGAAAACATTACTATAATTTAAATTTACTTTGGACATTTCGCCAAGTTTAAAAAAAGTGCTGAGACCTCCTCCGATCGTTGCTTAAAGCTGGGTGAAGTGGGCTGCTGTGCGCTTCACTCCCCAGCTTGGTGAGCAGTCCCACTGATTACAGCAGACAGGCACTACTATAGCCTATACAATGGTCCCTCAAGTTACAATATGAATTTGGTCCAGGACTAACATTAAATGTTTAGACCTGAACTCTATGGAAACCTGGTATTAGTTCTTAAGCCCCAAAATGTCATCCAAAAATAGGAAAAAGTGAGCATCAAAGAAAAATAAATAGATACCAAATGCAGATAAAGCAAGTCCTTATGTGGTGGCCGAGTATGGGAGATGTTACCCCGTACCCTTTCTGTCCTGTCAGGCAGCCTCCTTCAGTGTCCGCAGGGCCCCTTGCACCTATTCTCCCCTGTACATATGTTCTGCAGTGTATTGTATTATGAAATGTGTTGTATGTTTAAGAGTTATACCATATGATATGTCATGTGATTGTTACACAGGAGGTACCAGTGACAGGTGACCCCAAGAGTGACCTATGGGCTCCCTGCTAGTCTCCCCCCATATAAGCCCTGGGTGGAGCTTCGCTCTCTCTCTCTTCTTGCTGAGGTGCAGTGCAGGCTTGTCTAGTATGTGTGTCCAGAGTGTTCGAGACCTCAAAGTCAAGTCAGTCCCTGTCATCTGTCAAGTCATCGTGGTCTGCATTCAATTGTCCAGTCCTACTACAAGTCCCAGCAAGTCCTTAAATGGGCACTGTCAGATACAAAAACTTTTGATATGTTGTAAAGCATGTATAACCAATAGGTTTTGCAATTGCTTTCATTAGAAAATTTTCAGTATTTCATACTGTAACAGCCAGTCAAACAACTGCCCCCCCCTGCCTACTTGGACACATACTACTCCTGCTGTGTCCATGCATCATCACATATGTCATGGACACACTTCCTTGATTGACAGCTGTGAGCGCAGGGCTCAGAGCTGTGGGAAAAAATCCTCCCACTGTCATCTTGTGTCCCGCTACTGTCAGGGAGGACAAGCTGGGAGTTGTAGTTTTGCTAATGCTAGGGGAGATGTCAGCAGACAATATACTGAGGGAGGGGGCGGAGACCTGCACAATGAGGTCACACCCCCTCCCTTTGAGAGGAATTCAGACTAGTGAGCTAAATTAAAAGGGTAATAAAAAAATTAATAAAGGTGCTAGACACATAAAAATTCGATGTACATGGTCAGGATTAGGTACTGAGTGATATATTGAAAAAAATGTTTTTTGTTGGATTTGATGGGTACACTTTAAGGTTTCTGCATCACTGGTCACCTCCCTGGGCCCTGGCTGAACTGTATAGACTTTACCAACTGTCTACCCTCAGTAAAGCTACCGTTGTCCATTGGCATCAGAGTCTTTATTGCCCCCCGTGTCCAGCCCAGGATTCAGCGGTATAACTTATGATGGTTATAGGCTAAACCACGCCCTGGCGTCATGAATACAATGGGTTAATGCCATCTGCCCCTAGGATAACAACATCTGCCCTCATCACACCCCTCTGCCACTCTTACATATAAAAGTAAAAAAGATCTGCTGGAAGCTGTAAATCACGGTCCATATAGAGGACAGGAGCTTCTTCAAGGTCCTGTACAGTACACACAATGTCCTAAAAAAGTAACATGGAGCCGCCCTCACCTGGTGTCCAAAGGAGCAGCTAACTGTGGCCCAGGTAATGAGTAGTGCAGAACATGTAGTACCTCCCTGTACTGTAGGTGGCGCTACCAGACAAGAATTCAGTGCATACACTTCACTAATACAGGGGTTTTTCAGTGAATGCCCATTCTGATTGGTCGGTTCTTCCAGCCATTGATGCATATCGCAGATCTGGACTCTCTGTAGCATTGTATGTTGAGTCTGGTTTCAAGTTATAATAGTCTGTAAAAGATCTAAAATATTGTAACCTGAGGCCATTGTAAGTTATGGGATCACTGTAGTCGGTTTATAACTAATGATCGTTGGAGGTCCCAGCACTGACGTATCTTAAACGTATCTTAAAAGTTAATTTAAATGACAGTAATGCTTTAAATGTACTTATATGATAGGAATATTTTTATGAATGTGGAAGATGCTGATTAATTCCTGTTTACTGTGTTATTTTCTTTATATAACTGGAAGGAGCTGTGTCCATGACATGACTGAGCTGTGTCCATGACTGAGCTGTGCCCATGACTGAGCTGTGTCCATGACTGAGCTGTGTCCATGACTGAGCTGTGTCCATGACTGAGCTGTGTCCATGACTGAGCTGTGTCCATGACTGAGCTGTGTCCATGCACTAGTTTGCTGTTGTAGTCATCAAAGAACACAGTACACAATGGGTATGAAGCTGATTTTTCTCCTCATCGTTTTTCAAGGTAATACCGGTCTGTCCGTAAATATTTGAGAAGATACAATGAAACGTGTTATCTCCAGCTTCCTGTATGTTTTCTAGGTTTTCATCTGGGCTTTGTATGCTGGGGGCAGAGGACTCGATATATAGTCAGAGCTTTACTTGGATCCTGTGTTGAGCTCCCTTGTGCACATAGGTTCGGTGACAGCCCAGAAATGTCCGGTGTTGTATGGTACGCTGGAAATAAAGAGATATTAAACACAAAGAACTCATCATCAGTACTGGAGGAATACAGAAACAGAACCTCACTGGTACCAGGAGAGAAGAGCTGTACCCTGAGGATAGACCCTGTGAGGAGAGAAGACGGTAATGATTATTATTCAAGGAGTTCAGATGATATAACGCCACAGGACTCTTACAGGCGGTATTCTAAATATGATGGTACACACCTTTATGTCACAGGTAAATATTTAGGAGATAGAGAACAATGGGAACTAATGAAACATGTCCAATTCTTTTAGGGTCATTTCCCATCTATCTCTTCCTCTCTTTTCTCTTTCCTGGTTCAGGTAATATTCATAAAAGGGAACTCCGGCCCTAAGACATCTTATCCCCTATCCAAAGGATTATCCCCCTGATCGCGGGGGGCCTTACCGCTGGGGACCAATCCAGTATGCAGCACCCACCTGTGAGCACTGCAGGAAGTGCTGGAGGCTCCAAGTCTTATGCCTCCCGACCACTGGATGGAGTATCATGATGACGCGACTTCGCCCTCGTGTGACGTCACGCCCCGCCCCCTCAATGCAAGTCTATGGGAGGGGGCGTGACAGCCGTCACGCCCCCTCCCATAGACTTGCATTGAGGGGGTGGGGCATGACATCACACGAGGGCGAAGTCGCGTCATCATGATACTCCATCCAGTGGTCGGGAGGCATAAGACTTGGAGCCTCCAGCGCTTCCTGCAGTGCTCACGGGTGGGTGCTGCATGCTGGATTGCAGGGGTCCCCAGCAGCTGGACCCCCGCAATCAGACATCTTATCCCCTATCCTTTGGATAGGAGATGAGAAGCCTTAGGGTCGGAGTACCCCTTTAAACCATTCTAATATAGAGAGAGATGCCTCAACTACAGGTGAATCTCATACAATATCCCTCAGTCTTTCTTCATGGTGTAGATCCTAGGCGTCCAACCCACGGCCCTCCAGCTTGCAGAACTATAATTCTCAGCATGCTAGGAGTTGTAGTTTTGCAGCAGCTGAAGGCTGCAGGTTGGACACCTCGGGCATAGATGAAAAATGACTACCTGTAATTGTCATATTGTGATCCCTCAGGTTCTCCAAGAGGACTTCAGGTTCATGTGTCTGCAAATCTAACGGAAGAAAACGCCACCACCATACGATGCTCTGTAGAGCACACATGCGGCTCCAGTCCTCCTACTATACGATGGAACAAACCCGGTCAGATCACAAAGTATTCAACACCCACTTGGGAAGGGTGGACAGAAGAATCAAAACTCACCTATATTCCCTTCTATGTGGATGATGGGAGTCGTGTTCAGTGCACGGCGACATATCCTAATGGACAAAACGCTCAGAGATCAGCAGAACTGAGAATCCTTTGTATGTATTACAAGTCAATTAAACTTAGACTTTTTTTTTATTTAAATTTGATTTATATCAATCAATTAAACAATTATACAAAGCTTAGACCTTGAACATATTACTGCTATACAATACACATGAAAATAGTTTTACCCCCCCCATTTCCCTCCCCCCACACGAAAAAAAAAAAAATTCTCCACCGTAACTTTTTTTTAAATCAACTGATGCCATAAAGTTAAACAGATTTGTAAATGACTTCTATTAAAAAAAATCTTAATCCTTTCAGTACTTATTAGCTGCTGAATACTACAGAGGAAATTCTTTTCTTTTTGGAACACACAGACCTACTCAAAAGACAGTTCCTGGAGGTGCCTATAGTGTAGCATAGAAATAGCTTCTAGACTGAGATACAATCACTTACCAAATAACATTTTTATGTTATTTTTTTTATTTTTTTTAAAGGGAACTTATCAGCATTTTTACTCATTTTAACTCCTTGCTGGCTGGATGCTGACAAAGTTGATAAAAAATGGAAATAATGAGAAAGTAGTCCCCTGGGCGGTGCGGCATTCAGAACTAGTCCCCGAGCCCCGGGCTGTACACCTCTTGGGCCTCTGATCACACCTACTGACAGCAGCATATAGATAAGATGGGACTAGACCAAGGTCACATCTCCTCTCCTCCCCCTCCCTGCTCACTCACTTATGCACAGGTCACACAGCATGCCCAGAAATCTCTTCCATAGAAGTCAAATTGGACAACTTCAGTCTATTTTTTTTCCATGTCTATGGGTTGTGAGGCTCCACATAAATCTAGCAAGCCTGTGCACTGGCGGGGGATTAATATGGACCTGCATTCGAGATGCCGTTCTCGATAAATCCCCCTCTTAGTGGGAGAGAATAATTAAAGAATATGAGCTTTAGGTGTCTTTTTATACCTATACCACACATTTGGTAGGAGGACAGAAGATTATTTGGGGCTGGGAAATGATAAAGATCAAGGTTTGCATATTATTTGTATCCAACATAAATATGTAAAAGAATGGAGCACTCACCGGTCTTGACTTGTGAAACAGGTTTCTTTATTGTATCACGATATGTAGTGCATAGTATCCCATGCGGGGGAGCGGACAGGAACAGGTGAGGTGGGGGAGTGGTTTGGGCGACGGTCCGTATCGCGCAATCAGCGCTTCGTCAGGCCCCGAGGGGCCTGACGAAGCACTGATTGCGCGATACGGACCGTCGCCCAAACCACTCCCCCACCTCACCTGTTCCTGTGCTCCATTCATTTACATATCTATATTGGATACATCTTCTACTTTCTATATGAGCACCGGAAAGGTCTAGCAGCCAGAGGATTCCAGCTATACAGCGATTTGTGCAGTAACAGTGCCGGATACACCCATAAGACGATAGAGTTTGCATATTATTGTCTACAGAATTGATGTACGTTATGGTAGTGTCTGCTGACCATGACAATAGTACCCCAGCACCGCCATTATAGCAGCCCTGGATGTGATCGGCACCCATCAATATCCTGCTTTATTTTTTGGAAAGATAGGTTAAAATCATGAATTACTACGATATCACCTTCTTGGTTGACTAAGACTAAGAAAGTCTGCACCATTATAAGCCATTTTGCCTCATGTATACAGGTATATTGCTACTATTGAAGAGCAGTGTGGAGTAGAGGCCTTGTTGTAGCTACCCCTCGGTCAAACACAAACCCTCTCCCTCTTCATTGTATATTACATTTGTATTTATATATATATATATATATATATATATTTTTTTTTTTTTTATATTCTGCAGTTGCACCAAAACACGTCACAGCCACCATCATCGAGAAAGGTGAAATACTGGAAGGGAGTGATGTGAATTTGATGTGCATCTCCATCTCTAAGCCTGAAGTCAATATGTATGAATGGTACAAGGGAGAAAACAGAACATTATTACCATATACCAGATGGAAGATGACAGTACACAATGTAACCAGGGACATGGAGCCATATTCCTGTGCTGCTATAAATACAGTGGGTAGAGGAGAATCAGCCCTGATGAAGATACCGGTACTATGTAAGTGTAATGGAGTTTTGGGGGTGCCTACCAGTGTCTCTGGTGTCCCTTGTTACGTCTCTGTGCCTGACAGGCAGATCCTGGAACTCCACTCCTTGGAGCTGGGGTACATCTCTGCGGCAGTGCCTCCACCCAGTATCTGGGGCAGGGATGTGAAATCCCGCAGGGAACATCCTAGATATAATGAAACTGGTACAACCTAACTTAAAGGGGTACTCCACTGGCCAGAGTTCGGAACATTTAGTTCTGAATGCTGTGTGCATGCTGCGGGGGTCGGCCATGCCTCCTCATGACGTCACGCCACGCCACGCCACCTCCCATAGACTTGCATTGAGGGGGCGTGATCGATCCCCGCAGCGTGCACACAGCATTCAGAACTAAATGTTCAGAATGCTGTCCAGTGGAGTACCTCTTTAATCTAACTTTATATTGCAGGAAGAAAATAAACAAACATGCATAACATCACACAATAGGAAATGGTATAGCACAGAGTCAGACAGAGCAATGTGGATATAGATTTCCCATACCCACACACACACACACCTGGGGCCCCACCCTGATCTTCGCCCTAATGGTTATTGGTACACACAAGAGGAGGGGTCCTTACAAAGTCCTGCCTGCAGCATCAGCTGGATTAGGCTGAACTCTGTAAATGTTTGCCGCCAGACCTCAAGGCCTTTACTCTGTGTAGGAAGACAGGGTGCCCTGTTGACGGACAGGGAAGTAGGGCTTCAGGCTTACCCTTACACTGATAGTAATCGGGTCAGTCCAGATTCAGTTTCTCTCTCTGCTCACACAGGCTGTAGTGGAATCAGTTCTGATCTCTCCAACTTGCCAGCAGGTCTATCTCAGCTGCTGCTGGATTGTTTTAAGTAGATTCTTGTAACTTCTTCCCTGTATGTCCTCTGACTTGCTGGAATGCTGAAAGACTACATTTTCTCTCAAAGTGGCCGCCATCACATGATTACAAACAAAATCCACCTTCCAACTCTAGTTTGCTCATATAGTTAGTTTATTTGTGGATGTAGTATTCCATCTACTACATAAGCGGCTTTAGACTTTGAGGCTTTAGGTAAAACTTGATCATGAGACCCCTCACAACCCCGGGCCTTTGAATTTTAGAGAATGGTGGTGTATACAGTGTATGCTTTGACTCTAATCCGGGGAGCACACAGACATTTTTATAAGGGTAAGGGTTTAGAAACATAAAATAATACCTCCAAACCAGGACAACATATTACTACTGCAGTGACTAATACCATCATACTGTTATTAATATAAAAAAAAACACTATACAGAGACCAATATCACCACTATACAAGAAAGAAATAATTGTATCACACCATGACCACTACCATCCTTAAGTGATGAGATAATACCGCCATACTGATACTGAATAAAACCACTATACCCAGACCAGTATCACCAATAACACCACTTTACAAGGGACAAAAAATACTGCTCACCATGACTACACATTACCATCATATAGAGACTGGATAATACCACCATACTGATACTGAACAAAAACCTCTCTGCAGACAGTGTAGACCCCAGCTCTACACAGGCTCTACAGACCATATCAGTGAGCACATACAGTTACATCAGGAGACGTGCAGGTGATGACTTCTCTCCTTTTTCTTCTCCCTCCAGCCCAGACCATCATGACGATTTCTTCCAGCCCCAACTCGACTCCACAGAACCTGCCAGACAAACATTTTAGGCTCCGCACTTTTCCAGCAGCTTTAGTGTTCTATACAGTAATAATAACCCCTTAGTTTATCACACAGTAGAATGGATCGATAAGTGTGTTGCAGCAGCAGCCCCCTTTATGTAGGAAAAACAGCAGAAGGCAATTCCCCAATTAGCCAGGTAGCGCCACTCCCATAGGCAAATAATCAACCCAGTATTCAGATAATCCTCCTAATTAACCAGGTAGCCCCTCCAGTTATCCACTTCCCAGTAACCAGTAATTACCTCCAATAGCCGGTAATCTCCCCCAGTAGCCAGTAATCTCCCAATGGGCAGTAATTCCTCCCCAATATGCATTAATCCCCCCTAATCAGCAGTAAGTACCCCCTTCCACCCTCCAATAGACAGCACCCCCCTCCCCCACACACAAGACAGTAATTCCCACCAATAGGCAGTAATTACACGACAGGCTTTTATCCCCTTCATTTATTTACCTTAAACACAGGCATTATTCCCCCCCAATAGGCATTAATTTCCCTCACTAATAGTCAGAACCCCCCACCCAGAAGCAAATATAATTTAAAAAAATATATATATATACTTACCTCTTCTTCTGGGAAGGACATCAGCAGTTGGACCGCCTCCGTTCTCCTCCAGGTGGCGATCTGAGTTACATTACTGCAGGGAGAGGTATTATGGGGATATCCAGTGCTGGCACGCCATTATGTGGATGGCAGAGTTATAATGAACTTGATGATCACATCCGTAACACCTTCCTCCTCCAGCTTCCCACCATTTGTAGGACCCCTAATCACTGGGGCAGCTCTCTGTACAGAATTGGGGGCTCAGCTGGAACAAAAAACTTTAAAGAAATGTTCTATACCTTGCTTCTTTTTCTGGATCCTATTTTCACGCAATATATTTATGATATATCGTTACAGGTGAAGGATCCAGTTATTCTTTTACAGAATCTAAGAGTAATGTGATCCTTCTAGCAACGATCGGAACAGTCGGCCCATTGCTGCTCCTACTGGTTGTCTACTTATACTGGAGGTAGGATCAACAAACAACAAATATAGCATAGAACAATGTGCTGGTCGATGCTTTAAAGGGGTAAGAGGATAGGGGATAAGATGTCTGATCACGGGTGTCCTGCCGATGGGGACCACCGCGATCTCTGTGCTGCGTGCACCGGATGTCTGGGGTGCCGCAGGGGACTTAAAAGAAGTTTTCCAAAACAGGGCTAAAAAAAAATCTTTGAATGGGCATTGTCCTAGTGACATGTTCAAAGTTTTGATGTTCAAACCTGTGGTGTCTACGGGTGAGATGTGGATGTAATGCACAATTCGTGATGCCAGAGCAATGTTAACCTTCACGTTCTGAGGATGAGATAGCCCTCCTGAGCAAAGTGCGGGGACAATGATGACCCCGATGCTAGGTTACAGAAAACTATCTTTACTAAGGCAAAGATGTTGTTACAGCCTTCACAGTACAGATTTGTGCAGACGTTCAGACTGAGCCCGGGAAACCTGTTGCCTTGCTAGGACTTGTAGTTGCTGAAACTGCAGACTTGAGATTAATGACAGCCCACACTGAATTAGAGACTTTAGACTGACGGGCTGACTAAAGATAGTTTTTCCCCTGTAGCGTGGTGCTTACCGCCAGGCTTGAACTTCACCTGAGCGAAGGAGTTTCCTTAGATTTGTGTGGCTGCAGATTTTAGGTTTCTTCTCCTTAGGCCTCCTCAGACTTCTCCACACTATTCCTCAGCTCCCAAACTCCTAGACTCAACTCTCATCTCTTCTCACACAACACTGTTGGCTGTCTTTTCATGCTGAGAGTTGAAGTTTTGCAACATTTGAAGGGCCACAGTTTGAGATCACTGCTAAATGTCATATTTTATTATTTTATTTTATTTATTGGGGTGTTGCTGTGAGGTATATCACGGTTATAATTAACTCTTGTCAGTCGTGACGCCAGGGCGAGGGTTAAATGCTGTATGGCTTGGCCTATCGCCACCCTTCCCAATAGCGATAGGTAGATGCAGAATAAAGTATTGTCCACAACCAGAGCTTTGCTGAAAACTTACGTAAACTTTACTGAAGATTTTCTGTAACATGCGAATACAGGGACAGTCTTTATAACAGAGTCTATGTACAGCTTAGCTGAGATTGACGTATGGTTGGGACTTTTGTAAGTTCTTTAGCTTAGTAGGATTTAGTTTGCGCAGATCTGCTGGATTTAAGGTTATGTTTAGGTCCAGAGGTCTCGCTAGCATAAGCAGGGAAGTTGTAAGAACTCACTGTTTAGCTTCAGGTCAAGGCCGGCAGGCTGTGGCCTAGTATTTGTCTTTGCAAGTTGCGGAGGTCCTACCCCATGGAGTGTCAGCAACCCAAGAGATGCTGCTTGCTTGGCAGTACAGGAACAAGAGAGCGATCATTGGCTGCAGCTCCCTTATATGGGCAGGGGCTGGCCGTTTTAGGATTGGTCCACACCATCTGTCAATCAGCTTTACAAGGCATTGTGGGTATTACATCACCCAGAACCTCCAAAGGTCCTTTTACCTACCATAGAGACTAAACCACAATCACATGACCCGCAGGTCCTGCGACGCTATGCAAGGTAAGTATACACTTTCTATACAGTATTTACATTTATTTTAGAAATATATTAACTATTTGAGGGGTGACTAGGGGATGACTAGAGAAGCGGAAGCCCACAGTTTCTAGGAACTCTGACTTTGGGGACCCCTAACCAAGGTACGGTATGCAATACGGTACCGGGACACCACATTAACTTCATGAGTATTGTTACATGTGTATGGCATTGTGTTATATGTAAGAGAAGCAGGGGCGGACACAGACCTCAGAGGGGCCCTGTGCAAAGAATGTGCTTGTTCAGGAACCCTCCCCCCCTTCACATGTCACTTACTCAGGTGAGCCACCATATGTCACTTGCTCAGGGGGGTCCCCAACCATATCAGTTGCTCAGGAGGACCCCCCCCCCTAATAATTATTTATTATTCCCCCCATATGCTGCAGCTCATTCAGGCCCCTCTAATCGATGCTCTGAGACAGTGACAGACCTGCTCCGCTGCTCTCCATGTCCGCCGTGTGTCCTGAAGTGAGCACCTTCCCTGACAGTCTCCAACAACCCGCGCTGCACAGTCACATGACCTGACTGCGTACAGCGTCAGGTTATAGTGCGCGCTGCACTCAGTCAGTCTGGAGGAGACCAGGGAGGAGACCGCCCCTCCTGCATATAAGTGAGCGCTTCCAGAAGAACTCACTAGTATGAAAGGGCCAGGGACGGCCCAAGACCTTGTGCTGCCTGGGTCAAAGAGTGAAATGCTGCCCCCCCCCAAAAAAAAAAGAAAGAAAGAAGATAAAAAAGTACTATGCCATACAATTGCACTGCAACTCACATTAATCTGCATCATTAGGTATGCGGCAGTTCCCCCCACATTAGGTAGCATAGGTTCCCCACATTAGGTATCAGTTCCCCCCACATTAGGTAGCATAGTTTCCCCACATTAGGCACCATAGTTTCCCCACATTAGGTAGCATAGTTCCTCACATTAGGTAGCATAGCCGTCCCCCCAACACACAAACACACAAACACACACGCACACAGACACACACATAGACACACTTACCTGGCCTGCGCAGCACTTCTCCTCTCCAGTGGTGGCCTGACGAGTGATGTCACTGGCGTCATCCTGCGCGGGTTTGCGGAGGTACGTCACTTATGCGACGTCCCTCGTCAGACCCGAGTTGGCCGACTGCAGACTCACTGTCTCACTGCGCTATTATGTGCAGTGGCAGGGCCGGCCCTGACCCATGAACCTACTAAAAAAAAAAGGGGCAGCAAAGTGCCAATGGTTCCACTGGGTCCCATTGTAGGGCCAGCCCTGGAAAGGGCGGCAAGCCCCCTCACACGCTGGGCCCCTGTGCAGCTAAACTGGCTGCAAAGCCGATATGTTCGCCCCTGAAGAGAAGACTTAGCTCACCAAACTTTATTGAATAAATGCAGATGAAATGTTTGGTGTGCTAAGTCTTCTCTCACATATTATTACGGATTGGGACTCCTACTTCAGCACCCACAGTTCTGATAGAGACGCATTCTTGACACTGGCATTGTGTTGTATTCATGCAGCGCCATCTGCTGGAAGAAATGCCAGGGAAATAATTAATACATTAATAAATATATCATAAATAATGTCATATAATAAATATAATACATTAATAAAAATCTTTGTGGATTTTTATTCCCTACAGGTTTTTTCCCACGATATTTACTACATTCGCTACGTTTTGAACTTTTTTTTTTACATATGCTCTGAGCTGTTTTCTCAGAGCACAAATCTACCGCATTTTCTGTGGAACCTTAGTAAGCGTATGGTCACACGTAAGGAATCCGCAGCGTATTTCATGCTGCGAAATCACCAGTGATGTGACCCATAGTGTGCCTCCAGCTGTGACTTAAAGCTCCGAGCTCCTCCCTACTGCCCCCTGACCTGCTCGCAGTGATCCACCGCTCAGAGCAGCAACACAGGGCCTGTGAGTCGCTGCGCCAATGTACAGTATACTCAGACATCGTGGCTGCTCCGAGTACGTGCGGTGAGCGGATTGTTGCTGCGAGCAGGCCAGGGGGCGGAGCTTTTAGTCACAGCTATGGGTCGGGTCACAGTATGGGTCAGGTCATCTGTTACATGTGACTAGAGATGAGCGAACTTACAGTAAATTCGATTCGTCACGAACTTCTCGGCTCGGCAGTTGATAACTTTTCCTGCATAAATTAGTTCAGCTTTCCGGTGCTCCGGTGGGCTGGAAAAGGTGGATACAGTCCTAGGAGACTCTTTCCTAGGAATGTATCCACCTTTTCCAGTCCACCGGAGCACCTGAAAGCTGAACTAATTTACGCAGGAAAAGTCATCAACTGCCGAGCCGAGAAGTTCGTGACGAATCGAATTTACTGTAAGTTCGCTCATCTCTACATGTGACCCTACAATAAATATGTTTATTTTTAAACCTTCCTTTTCCAGATGACCACGCCCCTTTCCCGGCAGCCGCGCCCCTTTTGGGGTTTTCAGAGTAAAATGAAGAGTTGGACGGGTTTGTAAATATTTTGGCACAAATTCGGGCGCAGACACAATTTGGGGCACAATGTACCAAATTATTGTGCCCAACCCGGCAAAACAGGTCGGGGTTTACAATAGTAAATCGGGGCCATTATGTTTCCTTCTTCTTTTCTTCTTGCTTTCAATCAATTACAGAATGTATTAGCTTTAAGAATTTACATTTTTTTTTCTTTAATAGAAAAAGATGCCGGAAAGGGACAAGCAGGGAGGTAAGTGACCCTAAAATGGTTTATATATTACATAATATGTTTTAAAATGATAAATTAGAGAACAGATTATAAGGTCTACACACGGTGACCCGGATAGGAGGAGGATGGGGGCAGGGGAGGTCACAACCAGCCAACCATTGTACAGTGATCCCTCAACTTACAATGGCCTCAACATACAATAGTTTCAACATACAATGGTCTTTTCTGGACCATTGTAACTTGAAACCAGACTCAACATACAATATACAGACCATCCAGATCTGGAGGAACTGACCAATTAGAATGGGCATTCACTGGTAAACCACCTCTATTACTGAAGTGTATGTACTGACTGGTGTCTGGTAGCGCCCCCTACAGTACAGGGAGGTATTACATGTTCTGTACTCTTTACCTCTATTACTGAAGTGTATGTACTGACTGGTGTCTGGTAGCGCCCCCTACAGTACAGGGAGGTATTACATGTTCTGTACTCTTTACCTGTATTACTGAAGTGTATGCACTGACTGGTGTCTGGTAGTGCCCACTACAGTACAGGGAGGTATTACATGTTCTGTACTCTTTACCTGTATTACTGAAGTGTATGCACTGACTGGTGTCTGGTAGCACCCCCTACAGTACAGGGTGGTATTACATGTTCTGTACTCTTTACCTGTATTACTGAAGTGCATGCACTGACTGGTGTCTGGTAGCGCCCCCTATAGTATAGGGAGGTATTACATGTTCTGTACTCTTTACCTGTATTACTGAAGTGTATGCACTGACTGGCTGTCTGGTAGCGCCCCCTACAGTACTGGGAGGTATTACATGTTCTGTACTCTTTACCTGTATTACTGAAGTGTATGCACTGACTGGTGTCTGGTAGCACCCCCTACAGTACAGGGAGGAACTACAAGTTCTGTACTACTCCTTACCTGTGCCAGGGTTAGCTGCTCCTTTTGGACACCAAGTAATGGTGGCTCCATCTGGGACCCTGAAGAAGCTTCTGTCCTCTACATAAATCATTGTTTCCCAACCAGGGTGCCTCCAGCTTTTGCAAAACTACAACTCCCAGCATGCCCGGACAGCCAACGGCTGTCCGGGCATGCTGGGAGTTGTAGTTTTGCAACAGCTGGAGGCACCCTGGTTGGGAAACACTGACATAGACAGTGATTACAGATCCCAGCAGATCTTTCTTACTTTTATATGTAAGGATTTGCTATATCTCTATTAGTTATTTACTTATTTTTCTTTAATCCTCACTTTTTCCTATATTTGGATGACATTTTGGTGGCTTCAGAACCAATTTCCAGGTTTCCATAGAGTTCTGGTCTCAACATACAATGGTCTCAACATACAATGGTCGCCCTGGAACCGATTAATATTGTAACTTGAGGGACCACTGTATTCTTATTAGTGTTGCTCCCTTAGCTGATTGGCTTAGAGGGATTACATGGACCTCTCCATGCCCCCATTTACAAGACGAAGAAGAGACCACCGAATGGATACTCCATTTAGAGGGTGAAAAAAGTCCTTTCCTTTTTATTGGGCCATCCAAAACCAGAGTTTTGTTTTAGAATGTTATAGGTACACAATGGGCTCCACAGCAGGCTGTGACATCATCTGAAGCCATACAGGGGAGAACTTCCTCCCTCACTCTGCTACACACAGCCCAGAGCAGTTCAGTGTGAAATGAGCTATGATTGGCCAAGGCTGCACACACACACCCCTCAGGACTCCAGACTTCATTTCCTGACTTTGGACTTCTGCCAGGTCAGCAGGAGTTCAAAGTCTGAGCAAGAGATGGGGGGGGGGGGGGGGGGGGGAATGTGCTCCGGACAAGTAGGGGGACACCTAGTGGCAGATTTTTTTTAAACATAAATAAAACATAGAATTTTTTTTTTTATTTACCATAAGGATTGCAATAGCAAAATTTTGTTTTAATGATAGTGCCCATTTAATACTGGCCACATATGCATGCCTTTTATTTTTTATTTTTTTAGGTTGTTGAGTCTCCAGATGCAACATATTCTGATCTTGTGAAAAACGATATTGCAGAAGATTATGAAGAATTAAGGGTACGTGTAAAAATATAACATGTGACTTGTGTGGAACTGAAGAACCCTCACTCTACTGCCGTAGCCAAATAAATAGGGAATATATTGATGCCAATAGTCAGTCTCTTGATGGAGTCTTTACATCAGTCCAGATGGCAGAATTTTATCACCTTACATTCTTAACCCCTTCCTGCTATAGGACATATACATATGTGTACTATAAAACTATAATGTAAATTATCCTGCACGGTGAACGCCGTGAAAAAAAATAAAAATAAAAGAGCAAAATTCACCAATTTTGGTACAAAAAGTGGAATAAAAAAGATAAAAAGGTAGCACATGTTGCAAAAAATGATACCACTAAAAAGTACAGCTCATCCCGCAAGAAATAAGCCCTCGCTCAATGGCGTCGGACGAAAAAAAAAAAAAAAAACATTCTGTTGGAAAATGAATGGCAGAAAAATAATTTTGCTCAGAAAAGGAAAAAGAACATAGAAAGCCATATAAAATGGTATCACCGTAATCGTAATGACCCACAAAAAATGCAAAAATGTCAGCAAAAATGCACCACTTATATAAAGTACAATATGTCCCGAAAAAACAAACTCAGAATTGCTCCGCTCAGAAAAAGCGTTCTAAAGTTATTACCATTGAAAAAGACACATGTCAAATAAAAAATAAAATAAAAAAAGAGCCTGGTCATTAAAAGAAATCTGTCAGTAGTATCACCCGCAGTAAATCTGTTACACAGGCTTGTAGTGCGGCTGATGCTGATTAAAACGTTACTCACATTGTGTAGATTCGCCCAGCCGTTCCGCCACATATTGGGTTTTTCGATATATGCTAATGGGGCATGGGTGGAGCTCTGATCTTCGCCGGATGGCCAATGCACTTGGCTCATTAATATTCATAAACCCCCTCTCTGCTCCTCCGGCCGCGTTATAGTACTGCGCATGCGTTGCTTACAGTGCAACAACGTCTGCAGCTGTGATGCCGAGGGAACGGCGCTTCCGGGAGGACACAATAAGCGACGCATGCGCAGTACTATAACACGGCCGAAGGAGCAGGGAGGGGGGTTTATAAATATTCATGAGCCGGGTGCAGTGTCCGCCCGGCGAAGATGACTTCAGGGTGCCCGAACCTCAGATGGGAGCTCCGCCCATGCCCCAAGGGCCTCATTAGCATATATAGAAAAATGCCATTTGTGGAGGAACAGCTGGGCGAATCTAAACAGTGTGATTAATGTTTGAATCAGCATCACCTGCACTACAAGTCTGTGTAACAGGTTTAGTGCGGGTGATACTACTGACAGATTTCCTTTAAGGTAAAAAATGGGTCCGTCCTTAACCCCTTAACGACCACGGACGTAAATGTACGTCCTGGCTTGGCGGGACTTCCCGCACCAGGACGTACATTTACGTCCTGTGTATGACCGCGAGCACCCTTCCGATGCATACACGGATCATACACGGCAGGTTCCGGCTGCTAGCAGCAGCCGGGGACCCGGCGGTAATGGCCGACATCCGCGATCGCGCGGATGTCCGCCATTAACCCCTCCGATGCCGTGATCAATACAGATCACGGCATCTGCGGCACTTTGATTGGATGATTGGATCGCCCGCAGCGCTGCCGCGGGGAACCGATCACCCAGCATGACAGCCGGAGGTCCCCTTACCTAGCTCCCGCTGTCTCCCGGGGTCTTCTGCTCTGGTCTGCGATCGAGCAGACCAGAGCAGAAGATCACCGATAATACTGAGCAGTGCTGTGTCCTATGCATAGCACTGCACAGTATTAGCAATCAAACGATTGCTATAGATAGTCTCCTATGGGGACATAAAAAGTGTAAAAAAAAAGTTGAAAAATTTAAAAAAAAAAAATAAAAAAAATTAGAAAAATCCCCTCCCCAATAAAAATGAAAATTGTCAGTTTTTCCCATTTTACCCCCAAAAAGTGTAAAGATTTTTTTTTATAAACATATTTGGTATCGTCGCGTGCGTAAATGTCCGAACTATCAAAATATAATGTTAATGATCCCGTACGGTGAATGGCGTAAACGTAAACAATTTTAAAGGTCCACAAATCCTGCTTTTTTGTCACATTTTATAAAAAAAATTATTTATGAAAAATTATCTAAAAGTTTTATATATGCAAGTGTGATATTTAAAAAAAGTACAGATGACGGCGCAAAAAATTAGTCCTCATACCGCCCTATATACGGAAAAGTGAAAAAGTTATAGGTGGCCAAAATAGGTCAATTTTAGATTACTGATTTTGTACAAAAAGTTTTTGATTTTTTTTAAGCGGTACAAAAATATAAAAGTATCTAGCCATGGGTATCATTTTAATCGCATTGACCCACAGAATAAAGAACACATATCATTTTTACCGTAAGTTTACAGTGTGAAAACAAAACCCTCCAAAATGTGCAAAATTTTGGTTTTCATTTAAATTTCCTCCCTAAAATTTTTTTTTTTTTGGGTTCGCAATACATTTTATGGTAAAATGAGAGGTTTCATTACAAAGTACAATTGGTCACGCAAAAAACAAGCCCTTATATGGGTCTGTAGATGGAAATATAAAGGAGTTATGGATTTTAGAAGGCGAGGAGGAAAAAAACGAAAACGCTAAAATAAAATTGGCCTGGTCCTTGAGGTGAAAATGGGCTTGGTCATTAAGGGGTTAAGGGGTGAAAGTTTGAAGAAAGTCTAGCGATCAGATGATCATTACGCATGCAAATGTAATAATAGGATGTACTACTTCATGAGACAATCGCTCCAATTATAACAATATGTTATTATACAGTCAAGCATTGACTGAGGGACTTGTAGGAAACCCACAGATTACCCATCTATCTCATACAGTGCCCAGCAATGGATCCAATACCTGAGGCTGCACATGTAGTAGGTGCATTTTGCTCCTTAGATAACCTTTGCCCTTCCTTGGCTAAACATATCACATATTCACAACTCATCAAGGGTGGAAAAAAAGAACAGTGGAATATAAAATTGGGCATAAGCAAGAGAATAACAAAAATTAACATAAAACAATTAATAAAAATAAAAAAAAACATATCGAAATCTAACCAGATCTTTGGTATACATTATCTATTATTCTACTGCATTGTGATCAGTGATGTTATTGTGTAATGCAAATCAAAATAAATTCCTTATATCTTCTGTTACAGCCTATGAACTCCAAATATGTCGCCATGGGAGGACATGTGGGTGCAGGAAACCAACATGAGAACACGCATAAGAAAAATGGGAAAACCGTCCAATCATTTGCTTAATTAATTTACTTAATAAAAAAATAAAAGTAAAAAAGGAATGTTATGTTTGTTCTCTATAAACTCAAGAAACCTCCCTACTCCCACCCCAAAAACTGATTCCATTTCCTGGAAAAGCAAATGTAATAATTGACTGTTCTGTTGTGGCCAAGGCCAGATTTACCCGTAGGTGTAATAGGCCCATGACTATAAGCTACCTTAGGGGTAAAAAGTGTGTTGGAGGAAGAGTTTAAAAATAATTATACAAAATATTATATATTTAGATGTCAAGGGGTATTTCGGCTTTATGCATCTTATCCCCTATCCAAACGATAGGGGATAAGATGTATGATCGCAGAGTCCCGCCGCTGGGGACCCCTGCAATCTCGGTGCAGCCCCCGGTATTCTGTGCTGGGCGCTACCTCTGAGATGGGGACATGATGTCACCCTCACGCCACGCCCCCTCCATTCATGTCTATGGGAGGGGGCATGACGGCCACCACGCCCCCTCCCATAGACATGAATGGAGGGGGCGTGGCGTGACATCACGTCCCCGTCTCGGAGGTAGCGCTCTACACAGAATTTCAGTGGCTCCACCGAGATCGCGGGGGTCCCCAGCGGTGGGACCCCTGTGATCATACATCTTATCCCCTATCCTTTGGATAGGGGGAATAAGATGTATAAAGGTTTATTTTGCTCCTTAGCTGTCCTGCCATTAACAGAAAGCCACCGTTGACTTCTTTTGCAGTGATATCATGAACAAGAAACCTTGGCTGCTATGGGCTGGAACTATATTATCTTTAGCAACAAATTCAGGTTCTGTTTGGGGCAAGACAACAGTAGGGTCAAGTATGAAGACCTGGTGGTGAGGACACAATGCCCGACCTGAGACATTGTTTAAAGGGGTACTCCACTTCCCAAGCGTCACGTCACGGCCACACCCCTTGTGATGTCACACCAGAGCCCCTCAATGTAAGTCTATGAGAGGGGGTGTGGTGGCCGCATTAAGGAGCATGGTGTGACGTCACAAGGGGCATGGCCATGATGTCACTACCCCCGCTGCTCACACCCAGCGTTCTAAATGAACGACGGGTGCTGCACAGAAATTGCGGGGGCCCCAGCTGCGGGACCCCCGCGATCAGATATATTATCCTCTATCCTTTGGATAAGGTGTCTAGGGGCAGAAGGCTCCTTTAAGACAGTTGGTCATTCCTAGTAGTGATATGAAGGACACTAACAGTTTATGTGGTTGCAAGTGTTGGCAGGATATGCAACTGGCATTTTTCAGCAGGATAATGGTCGCCCACAGTTGGCTTCTCAGAATTGTCTCCACCAAATTGCAACACTCTCTTGATCTGCCAAATCACCATAAGGGAGATTTATCAAAATCTGTCCAGAGGAAAAGTTGCTGAGTTGCCCATAGCAACCAATCAGATCACTTCTTTCATTTTGCAGAGGCCTTGTTAAAAATGAAAGAAGCGATCTGGTTGGTTTCTATGGACAACTGAGCAACTTTTCCTCTGGACAGGTTTTGATAAATCTCCCCCCCGTATTATTATTGGACCAGCACTAATGCCAGCATCGGCAACTTACGATTGGGCAGGATTTACAAGCTCAGCAGTGATATCTGTGGGCAAATTTGTTGTAGGATGGCATATAGAACATTTATGCTTCCATGACCAACTGTATCTTATCTTGCATCAAGGCTAGAGGTGCCCAACAGGGCACTAGAGCCTTTTTTCTATTGAAGAGTTTTCCCCATTAAATGGGGGCTTCGGGGAAGTTAAGAAAAATAGAAATGCCCCACAGCCCCCACAATACCTGTTCTGTGTCCCCTGTATTTATCCTTGTGCTTTTCCAGTTCATTTGGCCCCTGTTGTCTCCTAAACATTCTTTTTCCTTGCTTGTAGCCCAGAATACAACTCCCAGCAGTCAGTGCAGCTCTGTGTAATGGCTGTCACCCAATTTCTTTTACTATCTGTGTACATGCTGTGTTTTTCTAAACACACAGGGAGCAGCACACACTGTACATGTCTTTTCTTTCAAACTATCCTTCCCCACAGCAATAAATCATGCTATGCTCTGAATGGCAGCAGTCAGTAATAAGATCTACAGCAGAAAAAGAGCAGTGTTATGTGCCGAGGAGACACTGGGCTGTTTCTCTGCCAGCAAGTCCCTTACACAGGAAGAGGAAGAGGGAGGGGGAGGGGGAGGGGGAGAGGAGCTGTGGCTGTGAAGACAGAAATCACATGGTGTTTGTCTTCCAGGAGGGTGGGGGCTAGGTCTCAGTGAGGGGTTTACACAAAGACAAGCAGGATCAGATTAGGACATCTTTCTCTCACTCCCTGCATGTAAGTGACAGCTGAAAGTGGGGAACTGCTCTATATAGCTAATGAATGATATTTAGACAAATAAATAGGTTGGCGAAAGGGAAAGGATGGGCTATGGATTTAGTTTAAGATTTTTAGTTTAAAATCATAATCACTTTCATATATCATTATTACATTCACACATAGAAAGTTTCATTAGAGTCCAACAACTTCTTCTTTGCACGTCTTGATAAAGAGCTCAGTCCGAGCTAGAAAAGCGTTGAAAGTGCTTTTTATACCTACTTTTTATGTCTTTCCTGACGGAATAAAGATAACTTTTTATTGGGACAAGCGCCTGACTTTGGAGAAAATTTCTTCCTTTTTAATTGTCTATTTAACAACTTCTTTTTGGTCTGGTATTTATTTTGTAAATGAGTATAAAAAAAATAATAGTCACAAATCACAATTACAGCATTAGTCACGTGAGAAATGCATAACTACTGTTTATCTTCTATTAATTTTCTTCTGTGGTTGACTTCCTTCTCCTTTCTCATTAGTGCTCAGGCTGCTGTTCCGCTTTTCCACAATGGGGACACTGCAGTTCCCTTTGACCTATGAATTCCTTGAAGCCATTTACACAATTTTTGTTTATTGAACAAGCAGTGCACATTGGGAAGGCATCATATTGGCTCATAGAAACAACTTAAAGGGGTATTCTGGGGTTATATATCTTATCCCCTATCCAAAGGATAGGGGGGATAAGATGTATGATCACAGGGGTCCCACCGATGGGGACCCCCATGATCTCGGTGCAGCCCCCGGCATTCTGTGCACAACGGCGGGACCCCTGCAATCATACATCTTATCCCCTATCTTTTGGATAGGGATAAGATGTATAAAGCCGGAATACCCTTTTAAATTATGTACTCTAGGGAATACTGTTGAGTGAACTTGCCCATAGAATCTAGGCTTGGTCAGTATTTTGAGAAATATTCCAAACAAAGTCAAACATTGGCAGGTTTGCTTCGGCCTAAAAAGTGCTTACATACAGTAAGCTAGGGATGCTATATGCATCACCAGCTTATTAAAATAGATTCCCATGGTCCAGTAACTCCCCACCCATACTACACAGCAAGCTTTCCCTGCCGCCAATTTCCAACATTTACGGGGTCGCCCAACCAAGAGCAGAAAATATTTATTGCTGTGCACCAGGCTGCTACTGCTTGGTTTGTATCTGGCTGGTTATGAAAAAATGGGTAACCACATGCATTTTTGTTTAAATATATTTATATATATATAAAAAAAAAACTTTACCCCCCCCCCCCTTTTTAGGCTTTAGTTATTGTGTTCACTGTTTTATATGTACAGGGGACTGCTTTTAGATGTGTTGTTGAGTTTTGGGCTCCTCATTGTGGTATGTAAATGTGTATTTATTGTTGAACACTTTGTATAGCGTTGGTGTGTGATAGGTTAATTGGCTTTTTTTTTTTTTTTTAAATAAACCAAGTAGCTGAGTACCTGGCATTGCCCCGTTTTTCCTTCCTAATCCTTGTATTCTCTACACCATGATGCCTGCAGATTGGACTGCATTTCCCTTTAAACAACTCTTTTTAAACAACTTGTTTTCGAAAAAGTTCTCTTTGGTCTTTAATCGTCAGTTGTCATGGACCATATGATACTTTTGGAACTGTACAACTGTTGATCTGGGCACTGTATTATGCCATGAATCTGGGCACTGTATTACACCATTAATCTGGGCACCAGATGCCAATATTGATTTCAGTAATTTATGCCTCTTGATGGCAATAAATAACAATATTAGGGCACTGTATATAACACAATAAATAGATATATACACAGTTATCTGGGCAGTGGGTAAAGGTATTGATTTGGGCACTATATAGCACTATTAATCTGGGAACTGCAATACACTATATATCTGGGCACTATAGGACACTTATGATCTGCGTACTGTATGATTGATTAATCTGGGAACCAAATTGCTTGTTTGATCTTTAATCAGTTTTAAACACTATTGGTCTAGGAACAGTATGACTCAAAGAATCAGGGAAACATAGGACACTACTTATCTGGGAACTCTAGAACCCTATTGATCTGAATGTATAAACTGGCCACCAAGTCACACCAAGAATTTGGGCATTGAATGACACTATTCACCTGCAAAGTGTTGATTTACCCATGTCTAATGCACATTGCATAAATGGCTTATACAAGATGACCACGAGTTTTATAATCTTTTACAAACTGTATTTGTTTTTTCATCCCACACAAAGAGAGAAAAAAACGGAGCACTCACCGCTCCAATTGCGGGCAGACAAGCTTCAGGAATTCGCAGACCATATCGATCCAAGCAGGGAGGCGGAAGATGGATCCGGGGGGAGTTCAGACGTCGGGCCACGGACCGTATCACGCCCCTAGGCGCTTCGTCAGGCCGCTCTTAGCGGCCTGACGAAGCGCCAAGGGGCGTGATACGGTCCGTGGCTTGACGCCTGAACCCCCCCCCGGATCCATCTGTCTCCTCCCTGCTTGGACCGATGTGGTCTGCGGATTCCTGAAGCTGGTCTGCCCGCAATTGGAACGGTGAGTGCTCCGCTTATTTTTCTCTTTTTGTGGGATGTCACATTAATTGCTGTGAATTCTTAGGCGTGTAGCGCCACCTCGCCATTGCCAGATTGACACACCTGGGTCCGGTATCCTGAGCTGATTTTGGATGTGTGGATGTGTAGCACAGTGGTGTTGGCCGCCTTTCAGTCTTTGAGATAATATTTTGTATTTGTTTTTTGCTTAGCTTGCACCCCCTTACTTGTTTTGCTTTAAAACAATGTGTGATAAAGGGAAAACCAAAAAAGGGGCAGAGTTTTCACCTCTGAAGATTTAAAATGCTCACCACAATAACAGTCGTCTTATCAAGGTAAAAAAAATACATCAACTTGCAGAAGGTAAGTGTCACAAATTTCACTTCCTTAAATTCATATCTTCACTTCCCAAAATGCCAAATAGAGAAGAGAGCAGCGTCTTACTTTACTGCTTTCTTAGAAATCACAGTGAGAGACACGACATGTAAGTAATAAGATCATGTTGTTTTATAGCTTTAATTTTTAATGACATTTAAACTTTAAATCAATGATATTTAGCAAATTGCATCCCCCTCCTCCCCCTCTCCCATCCTCCTGTCTGTCTTCTAGTTACTGTTAAATATGAAAGTTTTTCCCTGCTGCCAATTTCCAACATTTACGGGGTCTTCCAACCAAGAGCAGAAAAACGTTTCTTGCTGTGCACCAGTCTGTTACTGCTTGGTTTGTATCTGGCTGGTTATCAAAAAATAGGGTAAACACATGCATTTTTTTTACTTAAATTTTTAATTAAATTTAAACTTCAATTAAATCAATTATATTTAGCAACTGCATCCCCCTCCTGAGCCAGAGATTCAGTGTTCATGTCTCTTAACATTTTTCCATAGAGATACATGGAGGGGCGTGTTTCGTGCGATGGTCGACAATAATCCATCCACAGAGGGGAGGTCGCTCTGTGCCTGGGGGGAGCCAGGGTGTCGGGCAGGAGATCTTCAGGATAGGGGATATGTGTGTGATCGGGGATGGGCAGGTATGATGGCTGGGACCCCCCCCCCCCCCCCCCCGCGATCAGACACTTATCCCCTATCCTGTGGATATGGGATTAGTACTTATGTACTGGAGTTCCCCTTTAAAGGAGACATGCGGGCCAAAACTTTTAAAGGGGAACTTTCATGGAAACAAGTGGAAAACAAATGTTTTCAAATCAACTGGTGCCAGAAAGTTTTGTAAAGATTAGTAAAATTTGAATCATTCCAGTAATTACCAGCTGCTGTATACTACAGAGAAATTTGTGAAGTTCTTTCCAGTCTGACCACAGTGCTCTCTGCTGACACCTCGGTTCGTGTCAGGAACTGTCCAGAGCAGGAGCAAATCCCAATAGAAAACCTCTCCTGCTCCGGGCAGTTCCTGACCTGGACAGAGGTGTCAGCAGAGAGCACTGTGGTCAGACTGGAAAGAACTACACAAGTTCCTGAGTAGTATATCTGTAGCATACAGCAACTAATAAGTACCAGAAGGGTTAAGATTTTAGATAGAAGTAATTTACAAATATGGATAACTTTCTGGCACCAGTTGGTTTGAACACATTTTTTTCCACTCAAGTACCCCTTTAAGTTCCTCTGTGCCCGTGCTGCAAAAACAAAAACAAAAAAAACTTTAACTCACCTTCCTACATTTCCCCATTGCGCCGATATCGGCGTCCCGATCCTTTGGCGCTGCTCGGCTCCGTGCTTCTTAGGCTCGGATTGTCACACTGCGATCAGTGTATCGTCGGCCGCAGCGATGTTCTGCCTCGGTCAGTGATAGGCTGAGCGCACTGTCATGTAAGGAGCGCGGTGTCGTGGTGTGCAGTGTGACGTTCTGAGCCTAAAAAGCAGGGAGCTGAGGAGCCCCAGAAGACCAGGACGCCGATATCAGCGCAACGGGGGAACGTAGGAAGGTGAGTTACAGTTTGTTTTTTTAGTTTTTGCAGCACGGGCACAGGGGGACATAAAAGTTTTGGGCGCCATTTCTCCTTTAATCACATTATTTAAAGAATAACCCAGCTGCAGGGTGTTTAGTAATAAAATGAATAATCTGTTGTTGTAATGATCACACCTGGCCAGGCTGCTCATGTTGCTCTCTGGTCATTTAAGAGTTACAGGCCTGGACCAACGGGCAGCTAGGAGGGGTTAATTCTAACCTGCTCAGCCTTCCAGCCCTGGCTGCTAATTTGACTTTCTGTTTCCCATTTCACTCTAGCTTCTGTCTGTGCACACATGTAACTTTGTTCCAGCCCCCTCATGGCGTCACGCCCCGCCCCTTCAATGCAATTCTATTGGAGGGAGCTTGCATTGTGGGGGCATGGTCATGATGTCACGAGCGAGGCGTGACCTGCCGTCACGAACCTCCGCCCCGCAGCGCCAGTCATCTGGCACAGGCAAAGTTTGCTCCGCGTGCCGGATGTCTGGGGTGCCGCAGCCAAGATTGTGGGGGGTCCCCAGCGGCAGGACCCCCGCTATCAGACATATTATCCCCTATCCTTTGGATAGGCGCGGAGTACCCCTTTAATACCTAGTGATTAGTGTAGAGAATGTACAGAACTGGTATGATTCCCCTGGCGGCTCTGATAATAGATGCTGTATGTACTGTATATAACAAAGCTTATAGTAATTGTAACCATTGTAATATGTGAGGTTTTCTCCTGTATTGTGACACATTTGTTCCTCAGATCTGGCAGGAGATGAGTCCATGAATAGATGTGGATGTCACCAACAAGCTGTAGAGAATGTCTGGAATAAATCAGATGTTTCTTCTCATCGTCTTTCAAGGTAACAGAAACTCTGCAAATGTAACCAGATAGAAAGAAACATTGTGACCCCCGACCTCATGTCCTGTCATTGTCTAGTGATGAGCTGCATAGGCCATATTCAAATTCGCAATATTCCGCAAATATATGTACGAATATTTGTCCTAAATTCCCGAAATTCGCATGTTCGCTATGTTAATTTTTTTTTCCCATGCAAAAATTTGTTAGGAAATTCGCATTCGATCAGTGTCCTCTGACTGGAAGTGCCGATATTCGCGAATATTTGCATATATTCGCCTAAAAAAATATTCGGCATTATGAATATACATCACTTTATTCTAAATATTCGCAAAATCGGGAAGTGCTGATATTCGCATAAAAAATTAGCATTTTGAATATTTACGCTCAACACTATCATTGTCTCCAGGCTTCTATCTGGGTTCTGAAGGTCAGCGGTGGACGTTCCCTGATGAAGTCACTGCTCTGATTGGCTCCTGTGTGGAGATTCCTTGTACATATGATCCGGGGACCTCAGGACCGTCCAGCACTGTATGGTACTTATTTAATGCCATACGTTATCCAGAGATCCTAAACACCAAGTATCCATCTTTAGTACTGGAGGAATACAGCGGTAGAACCTCACTGGTCCCAGGACAGGACTGTACCCTGAGGATAGACCCTGTGAGGAGAGAAGACGGAAACAGACATTATTATCCAGGAATTGCAGAAGATAAAAACACAAATGCATATGAAAAAGACGGTGGGATTGTTTATCTCTCTGTGAAGGGTAAAGGTTTTATTAATACTAATAAGTGATTTCTTTGTAAGAAACAGAAAACCCACAAGCCGTATGTGGTTGGATGAAGTCCCTATGAGTACAACTACTGCTACTTCTGGCAGCTCCCACAGAGAAGATCTGGAGATTGGGGAGGGTCCCAGCAGTCAGACCCCTACAATCTGAAACATCCCTTATCCTGTGTAAAGGGGATAAGTACCGTATTTTTTGCTGTATAAGACGCACTTTTTCTTCCCCAAAACTGGGGGGGGGGAAAGTCGGTGCGTCTTATACGGTGAATACACCCCTATCGCGGCGGTCCCTGCGGCCATCAACGGCCGGGACCCGCAGCTAATACAGGACATCACCGATCGCGGTGATGCCCTGTATTAACCCTTCAGACGCAGCGATCAAAGCTGACTGCCGCGTCTGAAGCGAAAGTGACACTAACCCGACTGTTCAGTCGGGCTGTTCGGGACCGCCGCGATTTCACCGCGGCGGTCCCGAAAAACACGACTGAACAGCCGGGTTAGTGCTTACAGGACACCGGGAGGGACCTTACCTGCCTCCTCGGTGTCTTCTCCGTTCAGGGATCCTCTGTATGGCCGGCGCTCTCCTTCCTCGTCATCACGTACGTGTGTCGGCGTGCGTAACGACGTGATGGCGGCGACGGAGAGCGAGGATACCCGGCCGGCAGCAGAGACGTTCCGGAGCGACGGGGACACGGCGACAGCGATGGAGCGACATCCAGGGCAGCGGGGACGGGTCCGGAGCGGCGGCGACACGTGAGTATTACCTCCTATACAGTGGTCTTCAATCTGCCGACCTCCAGATGTTGCAAAACTACAACTCCCAGCATGCCCGGACAGCCGTTGGCTGTCCGGGCATGCTGGGAGTTGTAGTTTTGCAACATCTGGAGGTACGCAGGTTGAAGACCACTATTTTGTTCAAAATCTTTAATTTTTTTTTGATTTTGCACCTATAAATTGGGTGCGTCTTATACGCCGGTGCGTCCTATAGGGCGAAAAATACGGTATATTTAACTCAGAATATCCCTTTAAACTGAAAGTAAGTTTTTTTTTTTTAATTTGATGTAATATTTTATGATACATTTTTTAGGTTCTCCAGGAAATATTGATATATCGGGAAAAGAAAGTGGAGAGGGGATTATTGTAGAATGTTCTGTACATCACACATGCGGCTCCCGTCCTCCTACTATACAATGGAACAAACCCGGGGAGGTTACAAATCGGTCAAAGGAGATTTATAGAGGACAATGGAGAGAAGAATCATCTCTTACATTTATCCCTTCAGATGTGGATGATGGGAGTGATGTTCGGTGCACGTTGACATATCCTGGAGGAATACGAACAAAATCAAGAAAGCTGAGCATCTCCTGTAAGTATTATAGTTTACTACAATAACATTTAAAGGGGACCTCTCATCAAATAAACTTTTGATATATTTTAGATGAATGAATGTTGAATAACTTTCCAATAGCATGTTAATGAAAAATATGCTTCTTTCTATTGTATTTTTCCCGATCAGTCCTGTCACCAAGCATTTCTGACTCGTGCTGGAGTCCTAAACACTCAGAGCTGCCAGCCTGCTTTGTTCACAGCCAAACAGGCTGTGAACAAAGCAGGCTGGCAGCTCTGAGTGTTCTCCTTTGTGAACAAAGCAGACTGGCAGCTCGTAGTGTTTAGGACTCCAGCATGAGTCTGAAATGCTCGCTGCCAGGACTGGTAGGGAGACCCCTAGTGGTCATTTCTTCAAAGGGGAAAATTAAATAGAAAGAAGCATTTTTTTTAATAACATGCAATTGTAAAATTATTCTGCATACATTAATCTATAATATATCAAAAGTTTTTTTTTTTGATGAGGGGTACCCTTTAACCCCTTAAGGACGCAGGACGTAAATGTACGTCCTGGTGAGGTGGTACTTAACGCACCAGGACGTACATTTACGTCCTAAGCATAACCGCGGGCATCGGAGCGATGCCCGTGTCATGCGCGGCTGATCCCGGCTGCTGATCGCAGCCAGGGACCCGCCGGCAATGGCCGACGCCCGCGATCTCGCGGGCGTCCGCCATTAACCCCTCAGGTGCCGGGATCAATACAGATCCCGGCATCTGCGGGAGTTCGCGATTAAAATGAACGATCGGATCGCCCGCAGCGCTGCTGCGGGGATCCGATCATTCATAACGCCGCACGGAGGTCCCCTCACCTTCCTCCGTGCGGCTCCCGGCGTCTCCTGCTCTGGTCTGTGATCGAGCAGACCAGAGCAGGAGATGACCGATAACACTGATCTGTTCTATGTCCTATACATAGAACAGATCAGTATTAGCAATCATGGTATTGCTATGAATAGTCCCCTATGGGGACTATTCAAGTGTAAAAAAAAATGTAAAAAAATGTAAAAGTAAAAGTAAAAAAAAAGTGAAAAATCCCCTCCCCCAATAAAAAAGTAAAACGTCCGTTTTTTCCTATTTTACCCCCAAAAAGCGTAAAAAACATTTTTTATAGACATATTTGGTATCGCCGCGTGCGTAAATGTCCGAACTATTAAAATAAAATGTTAATGATCCCGTACGGTGAACGGCGTGAACGAAAAAAAATTTAAAAAGTCCAAAATTCCTACTTTTTTAATACATTTTATTAAAAAAAAAATTATAAAAAATGTATTAAAAGTTTTTTATATACAAATGTGGTATCAAAAAAAAGTACAGATCATGGCGCATAAAATGAGCCCCCATACCGCCGCTTATACTGAAAAATAAAAAAGTTATAGGTCATCAAAATAAACGGATTATAAACGTACTAATTTGGTTAAAAAGTTTGTGATTTTTTTTAAGCGCAACAATAATATAAAAGTATATAATAATGGGTATCATTTTAATCGTATTGACCCTCAGAATAAAGAACACATGTCATTTTTACCAGAAATTGTACGGCGTGAAAACAAAACCTTCCAAAATTAGCAAAATTGCGTTTTTCGTTTTAATTTCCCCACAAAAATAGTGTTTTTTGGTTGCGCCATACATTTTATGATATAATGAGTGATGTCATTACAAAGGACAACTGGTCGCGCAAAAAACAAGCCCTCATACTAGTCTGTGGATGAAAATATAAAAGAGTTATGATTTTTAGAAGGCGAGGAGGAAAAAATGAAAACGTAAAAATTAAATTGTCTGAGTCCTTAAGGCCAAAATGGGCTGAGTCCTTAAGGGGTTAACCGCTTAAGGACAGTGTCATAACTTTGTTTCCCTCATTGAAGCCATATGAGATTTTGGGTAAGTTGCATTATTGTTTTTATTTTTTTGGGGGAGGGAACAATAAAAAAGAACAATTTTGCCATTGTTTTTTGGAGGGGGTACTTTTATTTATTTTTTGCTCCACAGAATTGTGTATTACAACTAGAAAGCGTCGCCAGCTGTTAAAGGGGTTCTCCACTGCCCTGCCTTCCGGAGCTCCGCTCGCAGCGTCCGTAAGTTCATTACTCCGAACGCTGTGTGCGGGCTTCCGTGTTCCGTGCCCCACCCCCATAGTTCCCAAAACTCCACCCTCTCACTGAATAACCACTTTAATAAGCAAATCACTAATATTGTTTTCCTACAGTTTTTTTTTATTGATAGAATTCTTATGTGTCGCTGCATCTTTTACATTTCATTCCACAGATTCTCCTAAAACTGTGACCGTCACCGTCATTGGGAGGGATGGAGTAATGGAAGGAAGTGATGTGACTTTACAGTGTAAGAGCGTATCTAATCCTGATGTATCTGAGTATGAATGGTACAAAGGGAAAAAGAAAACCAGATTAGAGTATACAGGACGGGAGATCATAGTGGGGAAAGTGACCGGGAACATGGAGCCCTATTCCTGTGCTGCTATAAATACAGTGGGGAGAGGAGAATCAGCCCTGATGGAGATACCTGTACTATGTAAGTATATAGATATACCTGTATTATGTAAGTATATAGAGATACCTGTATTATGTAAGTATATAGAGATACCTGTATTATGTAAGTATATAGAGATACTTGTACTATGTAAGTATATAGAGATACCTGTATTATGTAAGTATATAGAGATACCTGTACTATGTAAGTATATAGAGATACCTGTACTATGTAAGTATATAGAGATACCTGTACTATGTAAGTATATAGAGATACCTGTATTATGTGAGTATATAGAGATACCTGTACTATGTAAGTATATAGAGATACCTGTATTATGTAAGTATATAGAGATACCTGTATTATGTAAGTATATAGAGATACCTGTATTATGTAAGTATATAGAGATACCTGTACTATGTAAGTATATAGAGATACCTGTACTATGTAAGTATATAGAGATACCTGTACTATGTAAGTATATAGAGATACCTGTACTATGTAAGTATATAGAGATACCTGTACTATGTAAGTATATAGAGATACCTGTATTATGTAAGTATATAGAGATACCTGTATTATGTAAGTATATAGAGATATCTGTACTATGTAAGTATATAGAGATACCTGTATTATGTAAGTATATAGAGATACCTGTATTATGTAAGTATATAGAGATACCTGTACTATGTAAGTATATAGAGATACCTGTATTATGTAAGTATATAGAGATACCTGTACTATGTAAGTATATAGAGATACCTGTATTATGTAAGTATATAGAGATACCTGTACTATGTAAGTATATAGAGATTCCTGTATTATGTAAGTATATAGAGATACCTGTATTATGTAAGGATATAGAGATACCTGTATTATGTAAGTATATATAGATACCTGTACTATGTAAGTATATAGAGATACCTGTATTATGTAAGTATATAGAGATACCTGTACTATGTAAGTATATAGAGATACCTGTATTATGTAAGTATATAGAGATACCTGTACTATGTAAGTATATAGAGATACATGTATTATGTAAGTATATAGAGATACCTGTATTATGTAAGTATATAGAGATACCTGTATTATGTAAGTATATAGAGATACCTGTACTATGTAAGTATATAGAGATACCTGTATTATGTAAGTATAGAGAGATACCTGTATTATGTAAGTATATAGAGATACCTGTACTATGTAAGTATATAGAGATACTTGTATTATGTAAGTATATAGAGATACCTGTATTATGTAAGTATATAGAGATACCTGTATTATGTAAGTATATAGAGATACCTGTATTATGTAAGTATATAGAGATACCTGTATTATGTAAGTATATAGAGATACCTGTACTATGTAAGTATATAGAGATACCTGTATTATGTAAGTATATAGAGATACCTGTATTATGTAAGTATATAGAGATACCTGTATTATGTAAGTATATAGAGATACCTGTACTATGTAAGTATATAGAGATACCTGTATTATGTAAGTATATAGAGATACCTGTACTATGTAAGTATATAGAGATACCTGTATTATGTAAATATATAGAGATACCTGTATTATGTAAGTATATAGAGATACCTGTACTATGTAAGTATATAGATATACCTGTACTATGTAAGTATATAGAGATACCTGTATTATGTAAGTATATAGAGATACCTGTATTATGTAAGTATATAGAGATACCTGTATTATGTAAGTATACAGAGATACCTGTATTATGTAAGTATATAGATATACCTGTATTATGTAAGTATATAGATATACCTGTATTATGTAAGTATATAGAGATACCTGTATTATGTAAGTATATAGAGATACCGGCGTATTAGACGCACCCAATTTATAGGTGCAGAATCTAAAAAAATAAAGATTCTGAACCCAACAGTGGTCTTCAACCTGCGGACCTCCAGATGTTGCAAAACTACAACTCCCAGCATGCCCGGACAGCCAACGGCTGTCCGGGCATGCTGGGAGTTGTAGTTTTGCAACATCTGGAGGTCCGCAGGTTGAAGACCACTGTTGGGTTCAGAATCTTTATTTTTTTAGATTCTGCACCTATAAATTGGGTGCGTCTTATACGCCGGTGCGTCCTATAGGGCGAAAAATACGGTAAAAGGAAATGTATTGCTCCACCTTGATCGGAGTCACCTGTGGTAAATTGAGAATTTTGGAAGGCACAGCCCTGTCTATATAAGGTCTCACAGCTGACAATGTATATCCGAGCAAAAATTAAGTAATGAAGAGGAAATAACTGCCTGTAGAGCTCAGGATTGTGTGAAGGAAGTGACCGAGATGTAATGTAACAATTAGAGATGAGTGAACTTACAGTAAATTCGATTCGTCACAAACTTCTTGGCTCGGCAGTTGATGCCTTATCCTGCATAAATTAGTTCAGCTTTCCGGTGCTCCGGTGGGCTGGAAAAGGTGGATACAGTCCTAGGAGACTCTTTCCTAGGACTGTATCCACCTTTTCCAGCCCACCGGAGCACCTGAAGGCTGAACTAATTTATGCAGGATACGTCATCAACTGCCGAGCCGAGAAGTTCGTGACGAATCGAATTTACTGTAAGTTTGCTCATCTCTAGTAACAGTGTAACAGCGTCTCCAATCCTGATGTATCTGAGTATGAATGGTACAAAGGGGAAGAGTAAACCAGATTAGAGTATACAGGACGGGAGATCACAGTGAGGAAAGTGACCGGGAACATGAGGGGAGATTTCTCAAAACCTGTTTAGAGGAAGAGTGGTGCAGTTACCCATAGCAACCAATCAGATGGCTTCTTTCATTTTGCAGAGGCCATGTTAAAAATGAAAGAAGCGAGCTGATTGGTTGCTATGGGCAACTGGGCTACTTTTCCTCTGGACGGGTTTTTATGAATCTCCCCCATGGAGCCCTATTCCTGTGCTGCTATAAATCCTGTGGGGAGAGGAGAATCAGCCCTGATGAAGATACGAGTACTATGTATGTATATAACCAACATTAAACAAACAGAACACTGTAATAATTTGTATTAGTAAAGATGCCTGTATATAAGAAGGACATGGCTGAAGTGGAAAAGGTGCAGAGGAGGCGACAAAGATAATAATGATATATATGGGAGGATTACAGGACCAAGACAGGTGATCACTTGGGGGTTATTCAGTTTGGAGAAAAGACGTCTTATCTTATCTCTACATCTAGAGGAAAGAAGGTTTCACCATCATCACAGACAGAGATTCTTTACTGTAAGAGCAGTGAGACCATGGAACTCTCTACACGTAATGTTGTAATGGAGTATTCTTTACTGTAAGAGCAGTGAGACCATGGAACTCTCTACACGTAATGTTGTAATGGAGGATTCTTTACTGTAAGAGCAGTGAGACTATGGAACACTCTGCCACATGATGTTGTGATGGAGGATTCTTTACTGTAAGAGCAGTGAGACTATGGAACTCTCTGCCACTTGATGTTGTGATGTCTCAATAAACAAGTTAAAGGGGTGGCCTGGATGTTTTTCTGGGAAAATATAATATTACAGGTGATAAATACTAGATTTATGGGGATAAAACATTGATTCAGTGATTTATTTTAATTTTTGATATGTGAAGTCGGGAAGGAATCTTCCCTCAGTCTGGAGCAATTGATATTTTCTTTATAGGTTTTTCCCCTGGTTCTTCCTCTGGATCAAATAGGGATATAGGTTTAACTCTTTTCAACCTTAAAAACTATTTAACTTGGTAACATTACCACTAATACCATATAGCAATATATAGAGAGGGGTTCCATAGAGGGGTGCTATAGAGGGGTGCTCTAGAATGACTGCTGGGACCCCTCGCAATCTCCTGTACGGGGCCCCGGCTCTGTGCAGCTAATTCTTGTGTCGTTGACCACACTAAGAGGTCGACAGACATGCCCCCTCTATTCGGCTTCATGAGAGAGGTAGGGATGCACAAACGCTACATCTCTGCCCATAGAGATACATGGAGGGGGCGTGTCGGCCGCTGCATCACACTGCCATCAACACACCTCCTGTATGGGAGGAGCCAGAACCCCGTACAGGAGATCGAGAGTGTCCCAGTGTTCTGACCCCCCGCGATCAGACACTAAAGCTGCAGTACTCCTTTAAAGGGGTACTCCACTGCCCCAGCGTTCATTTAGTTCCGAACGCTGGGTGAGAGCTGCGGGGGTCGTGAAGTCATGGTCACCCCCCCCCCCCTCAATGCAATTAAAGCTATCATGTAGAGAGGATTGGTCTGGGCAAAACTCTAGTAAAGTGCGGCTGTTTTTGTTGCAAGTTTACATTTTATAGATTTTTTATGACGTTTACTTTTATTATAGATTTTTCATGTAGTTTACAATTATTATGGATTTTTCATATAGTTTACATTTATTATAGATTTTTCATGTAGTTTACATTTATTATAGATTTTTCATATAGTTTACAATTATTATAGATTTTTCATATAGTTTACAATTATTATGGATTTTTCATATAGTGTACATTTATTATAGATTTTTCATGTAGTTTACATTTATTATAGATTTTTCATATAGTTTACATTTATTATAGATTTTTTTACATAGTTTACATTTATTATACATTTTTCATGTAGTTTACAGTTATTATAGATTTTTCATGCTTTCATGCAGTTTACATTTATTATAGATTTTTTATATAGTTTATATTTATTATAGATTTTAATGTAGTTTACATTTATTATAGATTTTTCATATAGTTTACATTTATTATAGATTTTTTACATAGTTTACATCTATTATAATTTTTTTTATATAGTTTACATTTATTATAGATTTTTCATGTAGTTTACATTTATAGATTTTTCATGTAGTTTACATTTATTATAGATTTTTCATGTAGTTTACATTTATCATATATTTTTTATGTAGTTTACATTTATTATAGATTTTTCATGTAGTTTACATATATTATAGCTTTTTCATATAGTTTACATTTATTATAGATTTTTAATGTAGTTTACATTTATTATAGATTTTTCATGTAGTTTACATTTATTATAGATTTTTCATGTAGTTTACATTTATTATAGATTTTTCATATAGTTTACATTTATTATAGATTTTTTACATAGTTTACATTTATAATAGATTTTTTTATATAGTTTACATTTATTATAGATTTTTCATGCAGTTTACATTTATTATAGATTTTTAATGTAGTTTACATTTATTATAGATTTTTCATGTAGTTTACATTTATTATAGATTTTTCATGTAGTTTACATTTATTATAGATTTTTCATATAGTTTACATTTATTATAGATTTTTTACATAGTTTACATTTATAATAGATTTTTTTATATAGTTTACATTTATTATAGATTTTTCATGCAGTTTACATTTATTATAGATTTTTTATATAGTTTACATTTATTATAGATTTTTCATATAGTTTACATTTATTATAGATTTTTCATATAGTTTACATTTATTATAGATTTTTTATATAGTTTACATTTATTATAGATTTTTCATGTAGTTTACATTTATTATAGATTTTTCATGTAGTTTACATATATTATAGATTTTTCATGTAGTTTACATATATTATAGATTTTTCATATAGTTTACATTTATTATAGATTTTTCATGTAGTTTACATTTATTATAGATTTTTTATATAGTTTATATTTATTATAGATTTTTCATATAGTTTATATTTATTATAGATTTTTTATATAGTTTATATTTATTATAGATTTTTTATATAGTTTACATTTATTATAGATTTTTCATGTAGTTTACATTTATTATAGATTTTTCATGTAGTTTACATTTATTATAGATTTTTATATAGTTTTCTTCCTTTTGTAGACGCAGCAGCTGGAGTTCACATCACAGTAAAGGATGAAAGTAAATTCACAGAACTGACATGTGATTTCCTAAGCAGCCGACCGGATGTATCTCACTACACCTGGATGAAGGATGGATCTATATTGCACAACGAGACGGGGAAGACTATGACCCTACACAGTAACGATACCTACGGGCGGTATTCATGTATCGCCCACAACAGGGCTGGAGATTCCTCCTCGGAAGAGATCTGTATAAAATGTTAGTGATGATAGGAGTAAGATCCTGTCCACACTGTAGAATGTTCCATTGTTAAAGGGGTACTCTGCTGCTCAGCATTTGGAACAAACTGTTTTGACCGCTGAAGCTGGCGCCGGGAACTTGTGAAGTCATAGCCCCGCCCCCTCATGACATCACGCCCCCCTCAATGCAAGTCTATGGGAGGGGGCGTGACATCATGAGGGGGCAGGGCTATGACATCACGAGCTCCTGGCGCCGACTCCAGCATTAGGAACAGTTTGTTCCAATCGCTGAGCAGCGGAGTACCTCTTTAATAGGCACTCCACTGGAAAACATTTTTTTATCAACTTGTGCCAGAAAGTTTAACAGATTTGTAAATTACTTTTATTTAAAAATCTTAATCCTTCCAGTACTTATCAGTTGCTGTATACTCCACAGAAAGTTCAGTTTTTTTCTTTTATTTCCTTTCAGTCTGACCACAGTGCTCTCTGCTGACACATCTGTCCATTTTAGGAACTGTCCAGAGCAGGAGAGGTTTGCTGTTGGGATTTGCTCCTACTCTGGACAGTTCCTAAAATGGACAGAGATGTCAGCAGAGAGCACTGTGGTCAGACAGAAAATAAATTCAAAAAAGAACTTCCTGTGGAGCATACAGCAGCTGATAAGTACTGGAAGGATTTAGATTTTTTAATAGAAGTCATTTACACATCTGTTTTACTTTCTGGCACCAGTTGTTTAAAAAAAAAAAAATTTAATATATAAAATATTCCAGGTTGAGATATGATCTGCAGCAAATGCTGCCAAAATCCCTCAGGGCTAGGTCCACGTGAACATGCCCCTTCACCATTGAAGGCAATAAATTCCACTGAAATAAGTAACATGTTCATTCCTTCAGTGGGTCCGGAATATTTAATTTCTGCAGCGGATTTTTTTATGCTGAAAGTCTGCAGTTTGAATGGTGCTGCAGAATCCCATAGAAAACAATAAGGGAATTCTTGCAAGCAGAATTCTGTTTGGAATTTTCCAGCCTGAAATTCAGCGGTGTCTTTTCTGAAATTAGAGGTAAAAGAAGAAAGAAATGCAAAAATAAGCTAAAAATGTGTACAGATAAAATAAGTCCTTACATATGAAGGTCAGGTTAGCTAAATAAACCTGATCTATAGGATTAAAGGGGTTATCCAGGAATAGAAAAACAGAGCTAATTTCTTTCAAAAACAGCTCCACGTCTGTCTCCAGGTTGGGTATGGTATTACCACTTGGCTCCATTCACTTCAATGGAACTGAGCTGCAGAACCACACCCAACCTGGAGACAGACGGGGAGTGGTTTTTGAAAGAAAGTAGCTGTGTTTTTCTATTCCTGGATAACCCCATTAAGGCTATCTAGGTGATCAGTGGGGGTGAGACCTCCGCCGATCAACTACAGATGTGTCCACTCTCATCTCCAAACTAAACATGTATAGTTAAAGGGGTACTCCGCCCCTAGACATCTTATCCCCAATCCAAAGGATAGGGGATAAGATGTCAGATCGCCGGGGTCCCACTGCTGGGGACCCCCGGGATCGCCACTGTGGCACCGCGCTATAATTACTGCACAGAGCGAGTTCGCTCTGTGCGTAATGGCGGGCGATACAGAGGACGGAGCAGCGTGACGTCATGGCTCCGCCCCTCGTGACATCACGGTCCACCCCCTTAATGCAAGTCTATGGCAGGGGGGGGTGACGACCGCCATGCCCACTCACATAGACTTGTATTGAGGGGGTGGGACGTGACGTAACGATGCTCCGGCCCCTGTATTGCCCATCATTACGAGCAGAGCGAATTGGATAGGGGATAAGATGTCTAGGGGCGGAGTACCCCTTTAATTTTGTGATGACATTACCAGCAACTTGAGTTTATGACCTTCTCTCACTAAGTGTAAACCCTGTAGCGTTCCCTAAACCTCAGCTTTAGCTCCAGTTACAGAGTTTCAGAAACTCTTTGGGAGTTTATGACAAGCCAGAAGTCTCCCAGAAGGGAAGAGGACTCATCTGCAGATAACATTGTTTCGGGGTCTTGCCCCTCATCAGTACAAAGTTGGGTGTTCTGGCTTGGCTGGTGAGAGAAGTTCTCTCCTTACAGAGACACCATTTCTGGTGTGTGGAGTTTCAAAGGCCATTAGCACTCCACTGGGCATTCTGGGAAAAGGAATATGCTAAGCAGCTTCACATCACCTTCATAAGTTTAAAGGGGTACTCCGGTGGAAAACAATTTCCTTTAAATCAACTGGTGCCAGAAAGTTATACAGATTTGTAAATTACTTCTGTTAAAAAATCTTAATCCTTTCAGTACTTATCAGCTGCTTTTTACTACAGAGAATTGTATTTACTTTTTGGAATTTCTTTTCTGTCTGACTACAGTGCTCTCTGCTGACACCTCTGTCCATGTCAGGAACTGTCCAGAGCAGCATAGGTTTGCTACGGGGATTTGCTCCAACTCTGGACAGTTCCCAAATCTGTATAACTTTCTGGCACCAGTTGATTCAAAGTAAATTGCTTTCCACCGGAGTACCCCTTTAAAGTTGTGAAGATGATGTGATGAGCTGCTTTGCATATTCCTTTTCCCAGAATGCTCAGTGAAATGCTAATGGCCTTTGAAACTTCCAACACCAGAAATGGTGTCTCTGTAAGTAGTGTACTTACTATATATATATATATATATATATATATATATATATCTGTGTGTGTGTCATTTTTCTTACTTATTTTTGGCCTAGTAATGGAGCCAGCTTATAGACAGAGTCCATTACTAAGCCAGGGCTTAGCATTAGCCTTCAAAATGGCTAGCACTAACCTTCTCATTATTGTCCCTGCTGTCATCAGGGGTACAGAAGGAGTCAGAGACCCTGAGCCTTATAAATCAGGGTTCGATTCAGTAGTTGTGCTTGCTTCATAGGCTGCGGACGCCTGGTGCTATCAGCACCCGTGACAACACTGCCTACGCCAGACATCAGCGATCACACTGATGCCCACCATTAACCCTTTAGATGTCATGATCTATTCTGATCACAGCATCTAAAACAGTTGCACGGCTTTATTGACACTCATCTGACCCCTCGCAGTGTAACGGTGGGGGTCCAATGAGTGAAAATGGCGTCCGGAGGTCTCCTCACCTGCTCCATGCCACTCTTTGAGGATCATCTTGTATTGTCTGCTGTCAGTGCATAGCACTGAACAGTAATAGCAATTGAGGGATTTCTATACTAAATTGTTCCTCGAGGGGACTTTATTTTTATATATATATATATATATATATATATATATATATATATATATATATATATATATTTTTTTTTTTATATAATTAAGCACCTCTCCCAATAAAAAAATAAATTACCCTTTTTTGCCACATGTAGAATATCCAAACTATTAAAATATGGTGTTAACGATCTTGTGCGGTGATAGGTGTAAATGTAAGAACATACCAAAGTCCAAAATTGCTGATTTTTGTATTTACCCATTGAATTATCAGTTTTACCGTAAAGTGCACTCCGTAAAAACGAAACCCCCCAAAATTAGCAGAATTGCATTTTTCTTTTACATTTCCTGCCACAGATAACATATTTTTGGTTGTGCCATACATTTTATGGTAAAATGAAAGGTATCATTACAAAGTACAATTGATAGCGCAAAAAAAAAAAAAATTACAAAAAAATAAATAATCAAATGTTTCTATATCTGTAAGGGAGTTATATCCACAAAACAGGAGACCATTTCTAATGAAGGAATCTTTTGGAGGCTCTTTATGTAATACATTTTTCTGCTTTGTTTCAGGCCATAAAGTGAATTTACCTCTGATTTTGAGGACGGTTGCTGGAATTCTCTTTCTAGTTATTAATCTGACCATCTATATTTTATGTTTACGGTAAATTAAAAAAAAGACAATAAGAGACACAGAGATAAGATTTATCATAAGAATAGTCTATGTTTTAAAGGGGTACTCCCCTGGTAGAACTTTTTTTTTTTCTTAAATCAACTTGTGCCAGAAAGTAAAACAGATTTGTAAATTACTTCTATTAACACAGTGATCTCTGCTGACACCTCTGTCCATTTTAGGAACTGCCCAGAGCAGGAGTGGTTTCCTATGGGGATTTACTTGTACTCTGGCAGTTCCTGACATGGACAGAGGTGTCAGCAGAGAGCACTGTGGTCAGACAGACAGAACGGAAATTCAAAAAGAAAAGAACTTCCTCTGGAACATACAGCAGCTGATAAGTACTGGAAAGGTTAAGATTTTTAAATAAAAGTAATTTACAAATCTGTTTTATTCTCTGGCACCAGTTGATTGAGATATATATATATATATATATATATATATATATATATATGTATGTATGTATGTATATGTATATGTATGTATGTATATGTATATGTATGTATATGTATGTATATATATATATGTATATGTATGTATATATATATATGTATATGTATGTATATATATATATAATGTTTTCCAGTGGAGTACCCCCAAGTTTTTGACTATGTATTGTATTTTGTTATTTTATTGTTTTAATAGACAAACCTGCAATTCCCGTTGTCTGGGGTCCCCAAAACAAAGAACAGCTGCCGGGAATCTCTCCAGTGTAAGTGCTTCTCTATTAAGTCTTTTACACTGTATATTATTGTAGACTAAGGGTCTATTCACACAGCAGAATTCCGCCTAAAATGAAAGCCCAATACACTCCTATGGGGTTCTGCACTTCTGCTGACACTTCAGAAATCCCGCTCGCGGAATCCCATAGAAGTATATTGGGCTTTCATTTCAGAAGGAATTCCGCCATGTGAATAGACCCTAAGACTAGTCAATTACTAACATAACTTTGTTCAATTTCTGTGTTTGAGCTTCATCTTGAGCTGTAAATGCCCAAAATGGTCCAAAAGAAAAAAACAAAAACAAAACAGGCAGCTTTTTAGCCATCTACTGCAAAAATATGACCACTTTTACTGTGTGTGAACATGACCTAAATGTCTTCTAATTATGCGATAATGATAGAAATAAAGTATATGATCAAGCCCTTACATACCTAAGTCTTTAGTTGTCTCTTTTTTTTCATCAGAACACAATGGAGAAGGATAAAACATTAATAGAACAAAAACAGTATGAAAATATCCAGAGTGGTCGCAAAACTCAACCGGATTCAATGGGATCAATGTAAGTTTCTTCTTCAGGTTGTATCTGTAACTCCCATTAAAGTGTTGGGACATAAGATGATGTCACGTCACGCCCCCTGAATGCAAGTCTATGAGAGGGGGGCGTAGCAGCCGCCATATCCCCTCCCATAGACTTGTATTGAGGGGTCGTGCTATCAAATCATGAGGTGGCATTATGAGAGGACGTTACACGGGGATGGGGTCGTGACATCACTATACTCCGGCCCCATTGTCGGCACCCGGCAGCTTGTGAGCTGGCAGCGCGGCGTGCAGCCGAATGAATGCAAGATTGTGGGGGTCCCCAGTGGCGTTACCCCTGCGGTCAGACATCTGATGTCTTAACCTAGAGGACTAAACTACACCGCCCCCCCCCCCCCCCCCAAAAAAAAATTCCTTTAAAGGGGGCAGGTACTCACCCGTCCTCTCCCCTTACTCTTGGAAACAGGATTCAGTGACAGCCTGCTGCAAATCACAGGCTAAGCTGGAAGAATGTTTTCAAATCCACTGGTGCCTGAAAGTTATACAGATTTTCAAATTACTTTAAGCCTCCCAGTACTTATCAGCTGCTGTATGCTTCACAGGAAGTTGTATAGTACTTTACAGTCTGACCACAGTGCTCTCTGCTGACACCTCTGTCCATGTCAGGAACTGTCCAGAGCAGGAGAGGTTTTCTATGGGGATTTACTCCTACTCTGGACAGACTCTGATAGACAAATGTGGCAATAGATAGATAAATAGATAGATATGAGATAGATAGATAGATAGATAGATAGATAGACAGCAACAGAAGAATACAGCAGCACACTGCCAGCACAAAGATATAGATGAAACATGAATATGCAGTTAAAACATGGAGAGCTATACAGCTATGGTGTAATAGATGCAAATGTGAAACTATGAGATAGTGAGGCACTTAGCTCGCAAATTTGTCTCCGCCGGCGGTCAAATAGCTTGGACCGTCCCCCCGCGATAAGGTGGCCTCATTGGGACGGACCCTACACTGTGAATATGCCTCTGTGTGAACAGTTCAGTAAGCATGGCAGGGTCTGGAACATCCAAGACACCTTATATACACACCTGATAGAGGTGGGTGGGGGGCAAGGCCAACATGGAGGTAGCCCCTCCCCCGTATGTGCAATACAGACAAAGAATAAGTCAGACAGCACTTTAGTTGATACCAAACTATTATATGGACCTGGCCTACAGGTGCACGCTACTAGGCTAGATATACAGCAACAGAAGAATGCAGCAGCACACTGCCAGCACAAAGATATAGGTTCTATCTATCTATCTATCTATCTATCTATCTCATATCTATCTATCTAGCAACAGAAGAATGCAGCAGCACACTGCCAGCACAAGGATATAGGTGAAACATGAATATGCAGTTAAAACATGGAGACTATACAGCTATGGTGTAATAGATGCAAATGTGAAACTATGAGATAGTGAGGCACTTAGCTTGCAAATTTGTCTCCACCTCTATCAGGTGGACCCTGCCATGCTTATTGAACTGTTCACACAGAGGCATATTCACAGTGTAGGGTCCGTCCCAATGAGGCCACCTTATCGCGGTGGGATGGTCCAAGCTATTTGACCGCCGACGGAGACAAATTTGCGAGCTAAGTGCCTCACTATTTCATAGTTTCACATTTGCATATATTACACCATAGCTGTATAGCTCTCCATGTTTTAACTGCATGTTCATGTTTCACCTATATCCTTGTGCTGGCAGTGTGCTGCTGTATTCTTTGTCTAGATAGATAGATAGACAGATAGATCCGAGATAGATAGATAGATAGATATGACATAGATAGATAGATAGATAGAAGAGATAGATAGATGTGAGATAGATAGATAGATGGATACATAGATATTAGATAGATATTAGATAGATAGATATGAGATAGATAGATAGATATGAGATAGATATGACATAGATAGATATGAGATAGATAGATAGATATGAGATAGATAGATAGATAGATATGAGAAAGATAGATAGATAGATATGAGACAGATAGATAGATAGATATGAGATAGATAGATATGAGAAAGATATGAGATCGCTAGATAGATAGATAGATAGATAGATAGAAATGAGATAGATAAATAGATATGAGATAGATATGAGATAGATAGATATGAGATAGATAGATGGATAAATAGATATTAGATAGATAGATATGAGATAGATATGAGATAGATATGAGATAGATAGATAGATAGATAGATAGATATGAGATAGATATGAGATAGATAGATAGATTAGATAGATGAATATGGCCTTGACCCCTTTTGAGACTGATATATTGTACTAATATGTATTATTATTTTAGGTCTTCAGTGAAGGTGCATGTTAAAGAGAATTGTGCTATTTACAGCAATAGTTGAGTAAGTAGCCGTCCACGTTTTCTATTAAGTGTTTGTCTATTATCACTTTGTCTTCTGACCACGTCTGTCAGTCCGCGCCCCACAACCAAGCTTGTCTTCTGCTTTGTCTCTGTGGACCAGGATCCGTATGATCAGTGAGATCTGTACAGCAGAGAACAAACCACCAGGAGGATATCCACAGTGAACACAAGTGACTTGTTATCTAAGAACAACCCAAGTGAACCCGATGGGTCCTACTGCTCATCACAAATGATACAACTGATGGTTACACATCTAAGATACTTATTCTTCAGCCAGCACATCCTTTGTTCTTCATCTTGGTTATTTTATCCCAGACTACGGAAAAGGCTAGCAGTAACTGAGCCTATAGGCATCTTGTGGCCCCACGCAGCGCTCCATCTGATCCTCTCATACATCTCAGTAGACTGTTACTTTTTTCACAGGTCCCATAGCCAAAAAAATTTAAGTTGAATATTAAGAAATCTCCCATGTTTAAAGGGGTATTCCTGGAAAAAACTTTTAAATATATATATATATCAACTGGCTCCAGAAAGTTAAAAAGATTTGTAAATTACTTCTATTAAAATATCTTAATCCTTTCAGTACTTATGAGCTTCTGAAGTTAAGGTTGTTCTTTCTGTCTAAGTGCACTCTGATGACACCTGTCTCGGGAACCGCCCAGTTTAAAAGAGATTTGCTATGGGGATTTGCTTCTAAACTGGGCGGTTCCCGTGTCATCAGAGAGCACTTAGACAGAAAAGAACAACCTTAACTTCAGAAGCTCATAAGTACTGAAAGGATTAACATTTTTTAATAGAAGTAATGTAAAAATCTGTTTAACAGTTGATATATAAAAAAAAAAAAAAAAAAAAAAGTTTTTTCCTGGATAACCCCTTTAAAGCAACAAGATCATAAACATAATGTGGACTATGCAACCTTAAAGGGGTACTCTTCCCCTAGACATCTTAACCCCTATAAAGCATAGGGGATAAGATGTCTAATCGAGGGGGTCGAGCTGCTGGGGACCCCCCGCAATCTCCGTGCGGCACCCGACGTTCATTTCGAGCGTCAGGTTCGGCACTGGAGGCTCGTGACGTCATGGTCGCACCCTGCTCGTGAAGTCACTGCCACGCCCCCTCAATGCAAGTCTATGGGAGGGGGCGTGACTTCGTCACGCCCCCTCCCATAGACTTGCATTGAGGGGGCATGGCCGTGAAATCAAGAGTGGGGCGTGACAGTGACGTCACAAGCCTCCGCAACAGAGCAAAGTTCGCTCCGTGCACTGGATGTCTGGGGTGCCGCAGCCGAGATTGTCCCCGACACATCTGATAATTGCCTTTCTTGTTTCACCAATCTTATGTCTAACACTTCCTCAGTGTAGGGAACGTCGCCCAGTTTGGGGCCCGTTGCCTGGGGCAGATCGCCAAGTAGACAGGAACAGTGGTTTGCACATTTCCTGCCTACCACGACAACCAGCATCGACCTGAGACTTAAAGACCTGACAAGTGGGCGTGTTTAGGTCAAAAGGCATATTTGCCACCTAATGTATTTGCCACCTAATGTAATCTGCCGCACATACTGTATTTCTGGGGCAAAACATGCCAAAACAAACAAGGTGGAAACTGTTTGGGGGACTTTAATGGTTTTCAGATTGAAAAACAGATCACTTTCATGTTTAGGTCCTCAGGTAACTTTTAGCTATTTTTAATTTTTAAAATGGTTTCTTAACATAAATAAATGTTTTTTTTTAAATAAATGTGTTGATATTTTGTAATTGCATGCTATTTTTCTTAAATAAAATAATATGTTTTACAATAAATCATCATCTTATCTCCGATAGAGATGCATGGAGGGGAATGTCGGCCACCACTTTGTGCGGTGGTCGACACAGCTCTGTGCAAATGTGGTAGCATTAAAGGGGTACTCCACTGGAAAACTATTTTTTTTAAATCAACTGGTGCCGGAAAGTGGAGTACCCCTTTAAACACCCCTGTCTTGTGCTTAGCAAAAGGAATTATGCTGTAACAGAGCCCATTACCTCTCCTGCCATTGACAGCCTTTACCTTCGTTTGCTGTGGTGTCTCAAACAAGAAACCTGGACTGCCATGGGCTTGAACTGTATTGTCTTTAGAAACAAGTTCAAGTTAAGTTTGGGATCCAATGACAACCGGGTTGAGTATGGAGGCCTGGTGGTGAGCGCTACAATTCCATCTTTGCTGTGGAGCAACACACTGCCCGACCTGAGACATCGCATAAGAAAGATGGTCACTACTAGTAGTAATACGAGGGACACTAACAGTTCCTGTGGTTTCATGCGTTGGCAGGAGATGCGACTGGCATTTCTCAGCAGGATGATGGTCGCCCAAACACTCACCAAGGGTTTCTCAGGAATGACTTCACCATATTGCAACACTTCTTTAATCGATTGCTGACGAAGGACGAGCCGGCAACCGTTGTATGACGTGGGCTCCTATTAACCCTGACACGGCCGGCTATTAACCTTTTAGATCGCCGCTTTCAAAGTTGACTGCGGCGTCTAAAGGGACATTTAAACGCTCCCTGGTGGTCCAGTGGGGTGGATCGCCCCCCCACAGCGAGATCCACAGCGGAGGTAGCTGGAGGGCTTACCTCTCCTGCTGCTGCGGCAGGGCCAGGGCTTTATCAATCGAGCACAGAGCACACAGATCAATATGGTTCTATGGAACCATATTGATCTGTATGAGGAATCAAATGATTCCTCCTAAGGGTGTGTTCACACTACGGAATTCCCGCAGAATTCCATGAGCGGAACTCCACGGTGTGAACTTAAATTAGTGTGAATTGGTCTCCGTGAGACCCGTTCACACTGCGGAATTTCAGCGGCGGACAATTCTGCTGCTGAAATTGTTCCGCACAAAGAAAGAACATGTTCATTCTTTGCACGGATTCCGTGAGCACTGCATAGCCGTCAATGGTGACGGCTCAGTGCCCCGCGGCCCTAGCGCCGCAGTGTGAACGCAACCTAAAAGAAATGTTAACAAAAGTTTAAAAACACACATTAACCACTTCCTTATTAAAAGTTTAAATCACCCCCCTTTTCCCAAATTACATATAAAAAATATGTAACCATAATAAAAATAAACATATGTGGTATCGCTGCGTGCGTAAATGTCCAAACTATAAAATTATATTGTTAATTAAACTGCACGGTCAATGGCGTACACGCAAAAAAATTCCAAAGTCCAAAATAGCTTAATTTTGGTCACTTTGTAGATCATGAAAAAATTAATAAAAAGCAATCAAAAAGTCCCATAAATACAAAAACTGCAGATCATGGCACAAAAAATTAGCCCTCATACCGCCCTGTAGACGTAAGAATAAAAAAGTTATAGGGGTCAGAAGATGACAATTTTAAAAGTATTAATTTTTGTGCATGTAGTTATGATTTTTTCCAGAAGTCCGACAAAATCAAACCTATATAAGTAGGGGATCATTTTATTTGTATGGACCTACAGAATAAAGAGAAAATTCATTTTTACTGAAAAATGTACGGCGTAGAAACTGAAGCCCCCCAAACTTACAAAATGGTGTTTTTTCTACAATTTTGTCGCACAATGATTCTTTTTTGGGGGTTTAGCCTTAGATTGTGGGGTAAAATGAATGATGTCATTACAAAGTAGAATTGGTGGCACAAAAAATAAGCCATGATTTGGATTTTTAGGTGCAAAATTGAAAGGGTTATGATTTTTTAAAGTAAGGAGGAAAAAACTAAGGGGCAAAAACAGAAAAACCCTGCGTCCTTAAGGGGTTAATCTGTCCAGTTACCATATTTGTTACCAATCGAACATTTATAGGACCAGCTGGACTGCCATCTCCAACAACTATGATTATAAGTCCCTTCATCCAATCATACCCCTTCCCTTCAATTTCTTGCTTGAACTTGATGGACCTATGTCTTTTTTCAACCATACTAAGGCTCCTTTCACACTAGTCATTTTTCCTTTATAGAAGTTCCGTCGCATGTTCCGTCACGATTTCCGTCGAAACCCGGCCGTTACAAAACCCCTGACGGCCGAGACTAAATCGCATTGCAGCCTATGGGATTTTGTAACTGCCCGTTTGCACCCGTATATGCCCGTAATTCATTGCGGACGTTATACAGTGACGGGACATCGTGGCGGAAAAATGACTGGATCCGGTCACCACAGCAACAGTCGTCTTATCAATGTAATAAATATATTAATTGGCAGAAGAAAGCGTGGCACATATCACTTCCTTAAATTCATATCTTAATTTCCCCAAATGCCAAACAGAGAAGAGAGCCGCGTCTTACTTTTCTGCTTTCTGAGAAGTCACAGTGAGCGACACGACATGTAAGTAATACGATCATGTTATTTTATAGCTTTAATTTTTAATTAAATTTAAACTTTAATTAAACCAATGATATTTAGCAACTGTATCCTCCTCCCCCCCCACACCCCCCTCTTTCCCACCTTTTCTTGTCTTATTGTTACGCCTAGCGCTCCGGGTCCCCGCTCCTCCCCGGAGCGCTCACGGCGTCTTTCTCCCTGCAGCTCCCCGGTCAGTCCCGCTGACCGGGAGCGCTGCTCTGTCATGGCCGTTGGGGATGCGATTCGCACAGCGGGACGCGCCCGCTCGCGAATCGCATCCCAGGTCACTTACCCGTTCCCGTCCCCTGCTGTCATGTGCAGGCGCGCGCGGCTCCGCTCTCTAGGGCGCGCGCGCGCCAGCTCCCTGAGACTTAAAGGGCCAGTGCACCAATGATTGGTGCCTGGCCCAATTAGCTTAATTGGCTCCCACCTGGTCCCTGACTATATCTAACCTCCTCCCTTGCACTTCCTTGCCGGATCTTGTTGCCTTAGTGCCTAGTGAAAGCGTTTTGTGTGTTTAAAACCCTGTGTACCAGAACTTCTGCTATCTCCCCTGACTACGAACCTTGCCGCCTGCCCCCGACCTTCTGCTACGTCCGACTTTGCTTCTGCCTACTCCCTTGTACCTCGCCTATCTTCAGCAGCCAGAGAGGTGAGCCGTTGCTAGTGGATACGACCTGGTCACTACCGCCGCAGCAAGACCATCCCGCTTTGCGGCGGGCTCTGGTGAAAACCAGTAGTGTCTTAGAACCGGTCCACTAGCACGGTCCTCGCTATCCCTCTCTGGCACAGAGGATCCACCTCCTGCCAGCCGGCATCGTGACAGTAGATCCGGCCATGGATCCCGCTGAAGTTCCTCTGCCAGTTGTCGCTGACCTCCCTACGCTGGTCGCCCAGCAAGCTCGTCAGATCGCCCAGCAGTCGCAACAGATAGCGCAACAAGATCACCAGCTGTCGTACTTGACCACCATGACACAGCAACTCCAGTCACAACTACAGCAAGTACAGTCGCAGCTACAGCAGCAACAACCATCTCCTCCGCCAGCTCCAGCACCCCTTCCGCGGCAAGTGGCCGCTCCTAGCCTCCGCCTGTCCTTACCGGACAAATTTAATGGGGACTCTAAGTTTTGCCGTGGCTTTCTTTCGCAATGTTCCTTGCACTTAGAGATGATGTCGGATCAGTTTCCTACTGAAAGGTCTGAGGTGGCTTTCGTAGTCAGCCTTCTGTCTGGAAAAGCCCTGTCATGGGCCACACCGCTCTGGGACCGCGATGACCCCGTCACTGCCTCTGTACACTCCTTCTTCTCGGAAATTCGAAGTGTCTTTGAGGAACCTGCCCGAGCCTCTTCTGCTGAGACTGCCCTGCTGAACCTGGTCCAGGGTAATTCCTCCGTTGGCGAGTACGCCATACAATTCCGTACTCTTGCTTCTGAACTATCCTGGAATAATGAGGCCCTCTGCGCGACCTTTAAAAAAGGCCTATCCAGCAACATTAAAGATGTTCTGGCCGCACGAGAGACTCCTGCTAACCTGCATGAACTCATTCATCTAGCCACTCGCATTGACATGCGTTTTTCTGAGAGGCATCAAGAGCTCCGCCAGGAAAAAGACTTAGATCTCTGGACACCTCTCCCACACTCTCCACTGCAATCTGCGCCTAGGCCTCCCGCCGAGGAGGCCATGCAAGTGGATCGGTCTCGCCTGACCCTGGAAGAGAGGAATCGCCGTAAGGAAGAGAATCTTTGTCTGTACTGTGCCAGTACTGAACATTTTTTGGTGGATTGCCCAATCCGTCCTCCACGTCTGGGAAACGCATGCTCGCACTCAGCTCTCGTGGGTGTGGCGTCTCTTGATGCCAAGTCGGCTTCTCCACGTCTCACGGTACCTGTTCGGATTTCCACTTCAGCCAGCTCTCCCCTCTCAGCCGTGGCCTGCCTGGACTCTGGAGCTTCTGGGAATTTTATTCGGGAGTCCTTTGTGAATAAATTCCGCATTCCGGTGACCCGTCTTGTCAAGCCACTCCACATTTCCGCGGTCAACGGAGCCAGGTTGGATTGCACCGTGCGTTACCGCACGGAGCCCCTCCTAATGTGCATCGGACCTCATCACGAGGAGATTGTATTTTTTGTCCTTCCTAATTGCTCTTCTGAAGTTCTCCTTGGACTACCCTGGCTTCAACACCATTCCCCAACCCTGGATTGGTCCACTGGGGAGATCAAGAGTTGGGGTCCCTCTTGTTCCAAGGACTGCCTTCAACCGGTTCCCAGTACTCCCTGCCGTGACCCTGTGGTTCCTCCTGTATCCGGTCCCCCTAAGGTCATTAAGGACTCTGCCTGCCACAGGAAATGCCCCTCCCCCCCTCCCAGTTCCATCAGGCAAGCTTCTGTGTCCCCTCATGGCCCTCGTCCTGGTGTCACACTGCCCCGTGCCAGGTCTCGCCCTCTGCCCTCTCTCCCCATTCCTACTCCTGCGGTTCTGCCTGCCGTTGAGGAATCCCTCCATCCTTTCCCGGTGTCCTCATCCCAGGGGAGGCAGTTACCCGATAAAGAGAAGGGGAGACCTAAGGGGGGGGGGTACTGTTACGCCTAGCGCTCCGGGTCCCCGCTCCTCCCCGGAGCGCTCACGGCGTCTTTCTCCCTGCAGCTCCCCGGTCAGTCCCGCTGACCGGGAGCGCTGCTCTGTCATGGCCGTTGGGGATGCGATTCGCACAGCGGGACGCGCCCGCTCGCGAATCGCATCCCAGGTCACTTACCCGTTCCCGTCCCCTGCTGTCATGTGCTGGCGCGCGCGGCTCCGCTCTCTAGGGCGCGCGCGCGCCAGCTCCCTGAGACTTAAAGGGCCAGTGCACCAATGATTGGTGCCTGGCCCAATTAGCTTAATTGGCTCCCACCTGGTCCCTGACTATATCTAACCTCCTCCCTTGCACTTCCTTGCCGGATCTTGTTGCCTTAGTGCCTAGTGAAAGCGTTTTGTGTGTTTAAAACCCTGTGTACCAGAACTTCTGCTATCTCCCCTGACTACGAACCTTGCCGCCTGCCCCCGACCTTCTGCTACGTCCGACTTTGCTTCTGCCTACTCCCTTGTACCTCGCCTATCTTCAGCAGCCAGAGAGGTGAGCCGTTGCTAGTGGATACGACCTGGTCACTACCGCCGCAGCAAGACCATCCCGCTTTGCGGCGGGCTCTGGTGAAAACCAGTAGTGTCTTAGAACCGGTCCACTAGCGCGGTCCTCGCCATCCCTCTCTGGCACAGAGGATCCACCTCCTGCCAGCCGGCATCGTGACACTTATGTTTCTTATTGTTGTTGTTGCTTATTATTAGAGTTTTTCTAGGGGTGAGGAGGTTTCTGAAGTTATAGAGAACTTGCAGGCTGAAAAAAAGGATTACAGGCTGGTCGGACCTAAGGGGGATATCACTTTCTCTAATATGATTTAAAAATATTTTACAAAAAAAAATTGTATTTTGCCATCTAATGCACAAATATGTATAATATATGTATGCCTAATATCACTGTTGCTGTGTGGTGTCTTATTGGTTACAATTATCTTTAAATTAGGTCTACAATTACTCTTCAGGGACTACAACACCCAACATTATAGCTCTCCGGGATAGAAAAACGTATCCCCTATCCCAATGATAGGGGATAAGTGTCAGATCGTGGGGGTCCGACCACTGGGACCTCCTTCAAAATCCTGCCCAGTGCCCCGGCTCTCCTGAATGGGATGTGTCGAACCCCTCAATGCAGCTCTATTGGAGAGACGGAGCTCTGGACTTGGCAATCTCCAGCTCTGTCATAGACCTGCATGGTGAAGGTGTGTCGGCCGCCACTTTGTGCGGTGGTCAACAGGCTCCATTTAGAATAATAATAATAGCAATTAATACATCTATCACAGATAAACCAAGTAATAAAGAGGAAAAACGAGAGGCCACTCACCAAGTCCGTGCTCCCAAGCACGGACTTGGTGAGTGGCCTCTCGTTTTTCCTCTTTATTACGTGGCTTATTCGCCTACACCTCATTGAGATTGAGCACCACCATTACCGAACCACTGATCTCAACCTTCAAGAGCAGCTTGACCACCCACATACACCATAGCAGAAGCAGGTTGTGCCGACTGCTGTCTCTTTGAAAGCACATCTATCACAGATACTTGTAACTTTTAATGTTCATGTATAACTTTAACATAGAAATTCATAATGGAAAAAAAATAAAAAACTTGGCATGTCTAAAGTTCTGATACACAGGGTCTGGGTGTATATTCTAGATATAATGATAGAAGGGCAATAGGAAGTCTATGTAAATCAGCAGTATGTTGAATTAGTTTCAATATTGCTCACTATTCATGCAGATTTGGAGAACTGAAATATTTATGAGCTGATGTGATGTTTTATTATTTGGGGAGAGATGTTTACGGTAATTTTAGGATTTTTTTTTATGAAGTCAGATCTATCAGAAGTTGTGTAAAAGTCACAAACTGTACTAATAATGTTATAAAGTATAACCCCACTTCAGGGTGTTTAGTATTAAAATGAATAAGCTGTTCTATTCTTAGAACCGGTATGTTGGTCAATGTCATTGGTGTGAATTGTAGCTTCCGGCACCAGGGCCCTGGTGTGACTGCTACCCCTGCACCCACTATAGTTCTACTTTAAAGAAAAATGTTCTTACTCTTAATATGTACAATAAACTAAATAAAAGGAGATGACAGTAAGGAAGGGCAGGGTCTTCTCTTTTCTATGTTCAGAGTGTTTATGTGAAGTACAAAGACCATCGTGCTGCAGGTTATTACTGTAGTCTATAACTCTTCAGATGCCCTCTCCCAACTGACCCCTGAGATTTATGAAGTCTTCCTGTAAATCTGCCCAGCCTCCTACCCCCCATCATCCACAACGTTCTCTCCAACCTCTTTACACCACTACATTTCCTCCACTGCCCCCCCCCCCCCCCCCCCATTTTCATAGACCATTCTCACCTCGGAAGCGCCATTCTCTTCAGAAAAGTTGGGGAAATATAAAAGCGAGTTCCTCTGAATAAAGGCGCTGGTCCCCCAAGTATTATGATAAGGTTTATTTGCAACGCGTTTCAATCCCGAACTGGGATCTTCATCATCTTCATCTTCGTATGCCTGATGAACATCCCAGTTTGGGATTGAAATGCATTGCAAATAAACCTTATCATAATTCTTGGGGGACCAGCGCCTTTATTCAGAGGAACGCTTTTATATTTCCACATTGTGTCTCCACCGAGTAGAATGACGTCACTCCGGGAAGCTCCTCATGGCAGCGGTCCGGCTACCTTTCTTCCCAGACGCCACCATAGGTGTTGTGCTCTGAGGGCAACACCTAAGGGTAAGGACCCCTCTTTGTTTCTGCTTTAGTCCACCTTGAAATGGTCCTCACTAGAGGCGCACCCCTTGTTGCTTTTTTTCCCCTTTTTCTACAAATATCTTCAGGAAAGTCGGAATTGGCGATTGCATTTATGCCTGCAGACAAAAGTCCAGGACCTGATAGGTACAAGGCCAAATTCTATAAGACTCTTTATGTGGGACCGTCCGCTCCTCTCTTATCTGCATTTTACAATGCCTCTGACGCAGCCTCCCTCCCGCAGTCCTTCCTATGGGCTTTAATTACAGTGGTCCCAAAGGCAGGGAAGGATACGACTCTATGCTCTAGATATCGCCCAATATCACTGGTTAACTCAGATGTGAAGTTCTTCGCTAAATTGTTAACTAGTAGACTAGCTACCCTGATGGCATCCTTGGTCCATCCTGATCAGGTGGGCTTAAAGGGGTATTCCGGGCAAAAACATCTCATCCCCTATCAAAAGGATAGGGGATAAGATGTCTAATCGCGGGTGGGCCACTGCTGAGACCCCCCGCGATCTGCCTGCAGCACCCGCATTCAATGCAGGGCTGCGTCTGTAGTTTTGGAAAGCTCCGGGTTTCCAGGACTGGAGATGTGACGTAATGACACGACCCCTCCATTCATGTTTAAGGATAGGGGATAAGATGTTTTTGCCTGGAATACCCCTTTAAGTGTCTTCTCATGCACATAACATCCTACTTTTATTGCTCTCCCTTGATGAGGAGAAGGCCTTTCTTTGGGTGGACTTGGGCTTCCTTAAAGGGGTACTCCTCTGCTCAGCATTTGATACAAACTGTTCCAAAAGCTGGAGCAGGTGTGGGAGCTTGTGACGTCATAGCCCCGCCCCCTAACACAGTCACGTCCCACCCCCTCAATGTAAGTCTATGGGAGGGGGCGTGATAGCCGTCACTCCCCCTCCCATAGACTTGCATTGAGGGGCCGCGGTGGGACATCATAAGGGGATGACAGATGCCTAGATGAAACTTGTATTATGGCACTGTGCTCATGATCCCAAGCCCATATTCGAGTGTACAATTTGCTTTTCTCTCCCTTCGTCATTTGTAATAGCACAAGACAGGGATTCCCTTAGTCCCCGCTCTTCTATGTCCTTTGTATGAAGCATCTTCTGATGCCATCTGTCAGAACCTTGTCATAAAAGGCCTTGACATCTTTCAGTGCCATTACACACTGATGGTCAGAAGAAGGGCCCGGAAAGGCGTGAAACGGCTGTAATCACACCTGTTTCCATTTGTCCAGCGTTCCTTCTATCCTGTTATTGTGTGACCAAAGATAAAGAAATTGATCCAAGGAACGAATCAGCTGAATAGCGAGTGCCTCCCTTCTTTCTATACATTGTCTCTATAAAACTCAATAGCCAACTAGATCCCACTACAAATCACCATTGCATTCCCTGGGCTGCAGCACACAGATAGGGAACACCCCTGTAAGTTCAGACAAACTCTGGAGGGCGATATCACTGAAAATTGCACCGCTGACTGGTTGTGGCCAACCATGGCGATTAACAGGACTCTGATGGGGAGCAAGAAAGTCTCAAAACAAGCTACTAAACTAGTGGTCCCTCAAGTTAGAATATTGTTTAGGTCCAGGATGACCATTGTACGTTGATACCATTCTGATCTTATATCCTGAGGCCATAACTCTACGGAAACCTGGTAATTGGTCCTGAGGCCACAAAATGTCATCCAAAAATAGGTATGAATAAAAGTGAGTATAAAACTAATATAGATAAAGCAATCCTTATTTATAAAAGTAAGAAAGATCTGCTGGGAGCTGTAATCACTGTCTATGTAGAGGACAGGAGCTTCTTCAGGGTCCTGTACAGTACACGAAATGTCCTAAAAAAAAGTTACATGGAGCCGCCACCACCTGATGTCCAAAGGAGCAGCTAACCCTGGTACAGGTAAAGAGTACAGAACATGTAATACCTCCCTGTACTGTAGGGGGGCCCTACCAGACACCAGTCAGTGCATACACTTCAGTAATACAGGGGTTTTACCACTGAATGCCCATTCTGATTGGTCGGTTCTTCCGGCCATTGACAGGTATCACAGATCTGGACTGTCTGCACATTGTATGTTGTATCTGGTTTACAGTTATAATGGTCCAGAAAAGACCAAAAATTGTGTAACCTGAGGCCCTTGTAGGGTTCAGGGATCACTGTAGAAAGAAGATTATGTCATAGACTAAGGTAGGGTCCTTAATACCTGGTGTAGAGAATGTACAGAACTGGAATAATTCCCCTGGTGGCTCTGATAATAGATGCTGTATGTACTGTATATAACAAAGCTTATAGTAATTGTAACCATTGTTATATGTGAGGTTTTCTCCTGTATTGTGACATATTTGTTCCTCAGATCTGGCAGGAGATGAGTCCATGAATAGATGTGGATGTCACCAACAAGCAGTAGAGAATGTCTGGAATAAATCAGATGTTTCTTCTCATCGTCTTTCAAGGTAACAGAAACTCTGCAAATGTAACCAGATAGAAAGAAACATTGTGACCCCCGACCTCATGTCCTGTCATTGTCTCCAGGTTTCTATCTGGGTTCTGTAGGTCAGCGGTGGACGTTCCCTGATGAAGTCACTGCTCTGATCGGCTCCTGTGTGGAGATTCCTTGTACATATCATCCTAAAAGGATCTCAGAACCGTCCAGCACTGTATGGTATTTATATGATAGAATACGTTATCCAGAGATCCTGAACACCAAGTATCCATCATCAGTACTGGAGGAATACAGAAACAGAACCTCAGTGGTCCCAGGAGAGAAGGGCTGTACCCTGAGGATAGACCCTGTGAGGAGAGGAGATGGGAACAAATATTATTATCCAGGAATTGCAGAACATAAAGGCACAAATGCATATGAAAAAAACAAACATTGGATTGTTTATCTCTCTGTGAAGGGTAAATATTTTATTAATACTAATAAGTGATTTCTTTTTTAAGAAACAGAAAACCCACAAGCCCTATGTAGTTGGATGCTGCCCCCATGTCTCCATCCATCCTGTATGTACTCAAGGCTGAATTTTACATTATTATTTTTTTTTTTTTTTGCTTGAAGATTTTTGGCTCAGTGTTTATTGAATGTTAAAGAGTACCTGTCATCAAACCATAATTTCTAAAAAGCTGTGTATCATACCTTCCCCCTTGCTCACATTGTGTGAGGAGAAGAGAAAGTGGGTGTTCCCCAGCAGGCACAATGTCACTGACGCCTGTGAGAGCTGTGCCTCACCATGCCCCGCATGCACTTCCTGAGTTTGGTCTTCTGCCAGGCCAGGAGGAGACCAAACTAACAGTTTGACTTGCGGCAGGGAACAGAACAGAGCCACCTAGTGGCGGTTTTTTCAATCACATTGACCACTTAAGGACGCAGGATGTACTCAAACGGCCCCTTTTCCAAGTCCTTAAAGGGGTATTCCGCCCCTAGACATTTTATCCCCTATCCAAAGGATAGGGGATAAGATGTCAGATCGCTGCGGTCCCGCTGCTGGGGACCCCCGGGATCCCCGCTGCGGCACCGCGCTAACATTACAGCACAGAGCGAGTTCGCTCTGCACGTAATGATGGGCGATACAGGGGCCGGAGCATCGTTACGTCACGGCTCCGCCCCTCGTGATGTCACGGCCCGCCCCTTTCAATACAAGTCTATGGGAGGGGGCGTGGCGGTCGTCACGCCCCCTCCCATAGACTTGCATTAAGGGGACGGGCCGTGATGTCACGAGGGGCGGCGCCATGACGTCACGCGGCTCCGTTCCCTGTATCGCCCGTCATTACGCACAGAGTGAACTCTTTCTGTGCTGTAATGATAGCGCGGTGCCGCAGCAGGGATCCCGTGGGTCCCCAGCAGTGGGACCGTGGCGATCTGACATCTTATCCCCTATCCTTTGGATAGGGGATAAAATGTCTAGGGGCGGAATACCCCTTTAAGGACTCAGGACGTTTGAGTACGTCCTGTCAAATCCCGGCCCCCCGCCGCTAGCCGGTGCCCGATGCCTGCTGAAATCGTTCAGCAGGCATCACGGCATATCGCCCAGGGGGGTCATGATGACCCCCATGTCGGCAATGGCCGCAGATCACTTGACAATTCAGTCCAGCGATCTGCGGCAGATTCCGTGTCTCTGACGGCCCCAAACATCCATAGCCAGCAGGGGTGAGGTGGCACTGGTGCCACCTCACGATCGCCCTGATTCGTCGGCCGGGTTACCGGCCTACCAATCAGGGCACCTGCTGCGGGTGTCACACCCGAAACCTGCTCCGCCCCTCTTCCGGAGCATGTGAGCGGGTGCGGGACGTGGACACCGGGAGCTGGGGACCTCGATCCCCGGCGTTAATGTTGGGATCAGGGCCCCAGGAGCGACGGCGGCGTCAGCGGCGGGACTGGCCTGTGCCCGGAGCAGCAGCAGGAGGTGAGTGACAGCCTCCTGCTGTTGCTTAGCAACAGCTCCCAGCATGCAAAAAGGGCATGCTGGGTGCTGTATTTATGCAACAGCAGGAGGCAGACCACCACAACTCCCAGCATTCCCTTATGGGCATGCTGGGACTTATAGTTTTGCAACAGCTGGAGGCACATTTTTTCTATGGAAAAGTGTACCTTCAGCTGTTGTATAACTACAACTCCCAGCTTTCACAATCAGCTAAAGTGCATGCTGGGAGTTGTAGTGGTGCATCTGCTGGTTGCATAACTACAACTCCCAGCATGCCTGTTGGCTGTCGGTGACTGCTGAGAGTTGTAGTTTTGCTACAGCTGAAGGCACACTGGTTGTGAAACAAGTAGCAAACCAGTGTGCCTCCAGCTGTTGCATAACTACAATCCCCAGCATCCCCAGACAAAGTAGTATGCCTCCAGCTGTTGCATAACTACAAGACCCAGCATGCTCTTCCGCTGTCCGTACATGCTGGGGGTTGTAGCTTTTGCCACAGCTGAAGGCACACTGGTTGCAAAACACTGAGTTTGTTACCAAATTCGGTGTTTCACAACTAGTGTGCCTCCAGCTGTTGCAAAACTACAACTCCCAGCATGCACTGATAGACCGTACATGCTGGGAGTTGTAGTTTTGCAACAGCTGGATGTTTCTCCCCCCCCCCCCCCCCCCCAATGTGAATGTACAGGGTTCACTCACATGGGCGGAGGTTTACAGTAAGTATCCGGCTGCAAGTTTGAGCTGCGGCAAATTTTCTGCCGCAGCTCAAACTGCCAGCTAGAAACTACTGTGAACCCCCGCCCGTGTGACTGTACCCTAAAAACACTACACTACACTAACACAAAATAAAATAAAAAGTAAAAAACACTACGTATACACATACCCCTACACAGCCCCCCTCCCATCCCCAATAAAAATGAAAACCGTCTGGTACGCCACGGTTTCCAAAACGGAGCCTCCAGCTGTTGCAAAACAACTACTCCCAGTATTGCCAGATAGCCACTGACTGTCCAGGCATGCTGGGAGTTATACAACAGCTGGAGGCACCCTGTTTGGGAATTACTGGCATAGAATACCCCTATGTCCACCCCTATGCAATCCCTAATTCAGGCCTCAAATGCGCATGGCGCTCTCACTTTGGAGCCCTGTCGTATTTCAAGGCAACAGTTTAGGGTCACATATGGGGTATCGCCGTACTCGGGAGAAATTGTGTTACAAATTTTGGGGGGTATTTTCTGCTTTTACCCTTTTAAAAAATGGAAAATTTTTGGGGAAAGAAGCATTTTAGGTAAATATATATATATATTTTTTTTACATATGCATAAGTCGTGAAACACCTGTGGGGTATCAAGGTTCACTTGACCCCTTGTTACGTTCCCCACGGGGTCTAGTTTCCAAAATAGCATGCCATGTGTTTTTTTTTTTGCTGTCCTGGCACCATAGGGGCTTCCTAAATGCGGCATGCCCCCAGAGCAAAATTTGCTTTCAAAAAGCCAAATGTGACTCCTTCTCTTCTGAGACCTGTAGTGCGCCAGCAAAGCACTTTTCACCCCCATATGTGGTGTTTTCTGAATCGAGAGAAATTGTGCTTCAAATTTTGGGGGGTGTTTTCTGCTATTACCCTTTTTAAAAATGTAAAACTTTTGGGAAACCAAGCATTTTAGGAAAAAAATAAAAAAAAATTTACATATGCAAAAGTCGTGAATCACCTGTGGGGTATTAATGTTCACTTTACCCCTTGTTACGTTCCCCGAGGGGTCTAGTTTCCAAAATGGTATGCCATGTGTTTTTTTTGTGCTGTTCTGGCACCATAGGGGCTTCCTAAAGGTGACATGCCCCCCAAAAACCATTTGTCGCTCCTTCCCTTCTGAGCCCTCTACTGCGCCCGCCGAACAATTAACATAGACATATGAGGTATGTGCTTACTCGAGAGAAATTGGGTTTGAAATACAAGTAACAATTTTCTCCCTTTTACCCCTTGCAAAAATTCAAAAATTTGGTCTACAAGAACATGCGAGTGTAAAAAATGAAGATTGTGAATATTCTCCTTCACTTTGCTGCTATTCCTGTGAAACACCTAAAGGGTTAAACGCTGTCTGAATGTCATTTTGAATACTTTGGGGGGTGTAGTTTTTATAATGGGGTCATTTGTGGGGTATTTCTAATATGAAGACCCTTTAAATCCACTTCAAACCTGAACTGGTCCCTGAAAAAAAGCGAGTTTCAAAATTTTGTGAAAAATTGGAAAATTGCTGCTAAACTTTGAAGCCCTCTGGTGTCTTCCAAAAGTAAAAACTTGTCAATTTTATGATGCAAACATAAAGTAGACATATTGTATATGTGAATTTAAAAAAATTATTTGGAATATCCATTTTCCTTACAAGCAGAGAGCTTCTGTCACGATTCGGCTTCCAGGTAGTGGATCCTCTGTGTCAGCGAGGGATTGGCGTGGACCGTGCTAGTGGACCGGTTCTAAGAGGCTACTGGTTTTCACCAGAGCCCGCCGCAAAGCGGGATGGTCTTGCTGCGGCAGTAGCAACCAGGTCGTATCCACTAGCAACGGCTCTACCTCGCTGACTGCTGAGAAGGCGTGGGACAGAAGGACTAGGCAGAGGCAAGGTCAGACGTAGCAGAAGGTCGGGGGCAGGCGGCAAGGTTCGTAGTCAGGATGGGTAGCAGAAGTTCAGGTACACAGGCTTTGGACACACTAAACGCTTTCACTGGCACAAGGCAACAAGATCCGGCCAGGGAGTGCAAGGGAGGAGACTAGATAAAGGCAGGGAGCAGGTGGGAGCCAATTAAGCTAATTGGGCCAGGCACCAATCATTGGTGCACTGGCCCTTTAAGTCTCAGAGAGCTGGCGCGCGCGCGCCCTAGAGAGCGGAGCCGCGCGCGCCAGCACAAGACAGCAGGGGACCGGGACGGGTAAGTGACCTGGGATGCGATTCGCGAGCGGGCGCGTCCCGCTGTGCGAATCGCATCCCCAACGGCCAAAACAGTGCAGCGCTCCCGGTCAGCGGGACTGACCGGGGCGCTGCAGGGAGAAAGACGCCGTGAGCGCTCCGGGGAGGAGCGGGGACCCGGAGCGCTAGGCGTAACAGTACCCCCCCCCTTAGGTCTCCCCTTCTCTTTGTCCGGTAACTGCCTCCCCTGGGATGAGGACACCGGGAAAGAATGGAGGGTTTCCTCAACGGCAGGCAGTACAGCAGGAGTGGGAATGGGGAGGGAGGGCAGAGGGCGAGGCCTGGCACGGGGCAGTGTGACACCAGGACGGGGGCCATGGGGAGGCACAGAGGCTTGCCTGATGGGACTGGGAGGGGGGGAGAGGCACTTCCTGTGGCAGGCAGAGTCCCAGTTCCTGATCTCCCCGGTGGTCCAATCAATGGTGGGGGAATGAAGCCGGAGCCAAGGCAGACCGAGGAGGACCTCAGAGGTACAGTTGGGGAGAATGAAGAACTCAATCCTTTCGTGGTGGGGTCCGATAGACATCAGGAGGGGTTCTGTGCGGTAACGCACGGTGCAGTCCAATCTGGCTCCGTTGACCGCGGAAATGTAGAGCGGTTTGACGAGACGGGTCACTGGGATGCTGAATCTATTAACAAAGGACTCCAACATAAAATTCCCGGAGGCACCAGAGTCCAAGCAGGCCACGGCTGAGAGGGAGGAGTTGGTTGTAGGAGAAATCCGCACGGGCACTGTGAGACGTGGAGAAGAAGACTTAGAACCAAAAGATGCAACACCTACGTGAGCTGGGTGCGTGCGTGCGTTTCCCAGGCGTGGAGGACGGATAGGGCAATCCACCAAGAAATGTTCAGTACTGGCACAGTACAGACAGAGATTTTCTTCTCTACGGCGATTCCTCTCTTCCTGGGTCAGGCGAGACCGATCCACTTGCATGGCCTCCTCGGCGGGAGGCCCAGGCGAAGACTGCAAAGGATGCTGTGGGAGAGGTGCCCAGAGATCTAAGTCTTTTTCCTGGCGGAGCTCTTGGTGTCGTTCAGAAAAACGCATGTCAATGCGGGTAGCCAAATGGATGAGTTCTTGGAGGTTGGCAGGAATCTCTCGTGCGGCCAGCACATCCTTGATGCGACTGGATAGGCCTTTTTTAAAGGTCGCGCAGAGAGCCTCATTATTCCAGGATAGTTCAGAAGCAAAAGTACGGAATTGTATGGCGTACTCGCCAACGGAAGAATTACCCTGGACCAGGTTCAGCAAGGCAGTCTCAGCAGAAGAGGCTCGGGCAGGTTCCTCAAAGACACTTCGGACTTCAGCAAAGAAGGACTGGACTGTGGCTGTGGCAGGATCATTGCGGTCCCAGAGCGGTGTGGCCCAAGACAAGGCCTTTCCTGAAAGAAGGCTCACTACGAACGCCACCTTAGACCGTTCTGTAGGAAACAAGTCTGACAACATCTCCATATGCAGGGAACACTGAGACAAAAATCCACGGCAGAGTCTGGAGTCCCCATCAAATTTGTCCGGCAGGGACAAGCGGAGGTTAGGAGCGGCCACTCGCTGCGGAGGAGGTGCAGGAGCTGGCGGAGGAGATGGTTGCTGCTGTAGCAGAGGCAGAATTTGCTGTAACATGGCGGTCAACTGCGACAGCTGCTGTCCTTGTTGGGCAATCTGCTGCGATTGCTGAGCGACCACCGTGGGAAGATCAGCGAGACTTGGCAGCGGCACCTCAGCGGGATCCATGGCCGGATCTACTGTCACGATTCGGCTTCCAGGTAGTGGATCCTCTGTGTCAGCGAGGGATTGGCGTGGACCGTGCTAGTGGACCGGTTCTAAGAGGCTACTGGTTTTCACCAGAGCCCGCCGCAAAGCGGGATGGTCTTGCTGCGGCAGTAGCAACCAGGTCGTATCCACTAGCAACGGCTCTACCTCGCTGACTGCTGAGAAGGCGTGGGACAGAAGGACTAGGCAGAGGCAAGGTCAGACGTAGCAGAAGGTCGGGGGCAGGCGGCAAGGTTCGTAGTCAGGATGGGTAGCAGAAGTTCAGGTACACAGGCTTTGGACACACTAAACGCTTTCACTGGCACAAGGCAACAAGATCCGGCCAGGGAGTGCAAGGGAGGAGACTAGATAAAGGCAGGGAGCAGGTGGGAGCCAATTAAGCTAATTGGGCCAGGCACCAATCATTGGTGCACTGGCCCTTTAAGTCTCAGAGAGCTGGCGCGCGCGCGCCCTAGAGAGCGGAGCCGCGCGCGCCAGCACAAGACAGCAGGGGACCGGGACGGGTAAGTGACCTGGGATGCGATTCGCGAGCGGGCGCGTCCCGCTGTGCGAATCGCATCCCCAACGGCCAAAACAGTGCAGCGCTCCCGGTCAGCGGGACTGACCGGGGCGCTGCAGGGAGAAAGACGCCGTGAGCGCTCCGGGGAGGAGCGGGGACCCGGAGCGCTAGGCGTAACAGCTTCAAAGTTAGAAAAATGCTAAATTTTCTAATTTTTCATCACATTTTGGGATTTTTCACCAAGAAAGGATGCAAGTTACCAAAAATTTTTACCACTATGTTAAAGTAGAATATGTCACGAAAAAACAGTCTCGGAATCAGAATGATAACTAAAAGCATCAGAGTTATTAATGTTTAAAGTGACAGTGGTCAGATGTGCAAAAAATGGCCGAGTCCTTAAGGAGGAAAAAGGGCTCAGTCCTTAAGGGGTTAAAAACATATAAAGGTTGAGAATTTTAACAGCAAGTAAATAGCAAAGTGTCTTATAATTACATAAGAAACAATATACTAATAGTTTAGTTTGGTGACAGTACTCTTTAAAGGGGTATTCCAAGTTAAATTTACCCATCCCTTATCACCATAATAAGTGTCACATCACAAGGGATCAACAACTATGAAGCTGCAGAAGAGTATAACGCTTGGCTTCTTTTGGCAGCTCCCATAGAGAAGCTCTGGAGGATGTGGAGGGTCCCAATGGTCAGACCCCTGCAATCTTATACTGTGTAAAGGGGATAAGTACATTTAACACCCCCTAAAGTAAGTAAAGGTTTTTAAAACTTTGATGTAACATTTTATGATATCATTTTTAGGTTCTCCAGGAAATATTAATATGAATATTAATATGAATATTAATATAAATCTCATCCCTTCCTCAATATCGCGCCGCACCCCTACCCCTTAATTCCCTGGTTGAACTTGATGGACATATGTCTTTTTTCGACCGTACTAACTATGTAACTATGTATGAAAGACAAGGAAAGTGGAGAAGGGATTATTATAGAATGTTCTGTACATCACACATGCGGCTCCCGTCCTCCTACTATACAATGGAACAAACCCAGGGAGGTTACAAATCGGTCAGAGAATCTTCACAACGGATCCTGGAGAGAAGAATCATCTCTTACATTTATCCCTTCAAATGTGGATGATGGGAGTGATGTTCAGTGCACGGTGACATATCCTGGAGGAAGACAAAACAAATCTAAACAATGGAGCATCTCCTGTAAGTATTATAGTTGACTGGGTACAATATCATTGACCGCTTACATGGGCACTGTCAAATATAAAAACTTTTTATGTTGTACATCTTGGCAAAACAATCGTTTTTCTAATGTACTTCTTTTAAAACAAATTCACATTTTGTTGAAGAAAACTGCCTCCAAATATCCCACCACTAGGGGTCCCCATACCTTCTGGGACACTGATGAGTCCCCCAGCAGCATGAACGTGTCCAAGGGTCATGGACATGAAATGGCCGATTGACAAGGCTGCAGGAGGAACACAGCCTGCCGCAACACTGCTGTAACACAGGGTTTTTACCAATCATGTGCCTCCAGCTGTTTCAAAACTACAACTCCAAGCATGCCCGGACAGTCAAAGGACATGCTGGGAGTTTTAGTTTTGAAACAGCTGGAGACACAGTTTGGAAAACACTGTTCTGGAGGTTTAGAAGGTCCCATTACCACAGAGGGGGCAGGGTACATAGGGTCACATCAGAAGGGGTGGGGTCTGGGTGCAAAGAGGGTCAGATATGGCAGGGATGAGGTCTTACAGGGAATGAGGGGTATTCCCATAGGGTATGGGGCAGTTGCTAATGGAAGAAAGGGCATGAGGTACATGGGGAGAGGCATGTGGTGGGGTGGTTCCTTTAGGTGAGGGGAAGCATTAACAAATAGGCAGGTAATGGTCTGGGTATTCTGGATACCTCTTTCAGGCTTAAAGGGACAGGGGTCACTTGGAACAAGCTGCCGCTGTGCCAGTGGCTACAGGTAGCAAGTAGACAGTCCGGGTCCCCCTAATACTGCCTGCCCTGATGGTTACTATTGGCAGGGATCCCGTCATTATAGTTCTCCCGCAACATTCTTGGGGGGGGGGGGGGGTGCGTCAACCATCCCCCTGCTTCCTACACCCATGGGAGGGAGGGAGAGGATCACTGCTGGTCGCACTCCTCCATTATGAGGAGGACGGGTGACTTCAGTGGAGGGCTGCGTGCCGTGCTCCTCCATCTTGAGGTTGGAGGGTCAGGGCTGCGCTGGCCGGGGCATAGAAAAGCTAGCTGGTAGTATTTGTTGCAGCGGCAGAGTGGCCGCTCGAGAGGCCGCTCTAGGTGGGTGCCTATCTAGCCTATAGGTAGAGCCGGCCCTGATAACACTAAGAGCCCTGTAATCATACATTTTAGATTATGTTAAAGTGGAGGCAGCCCCTATGATGACATTAGTGACTGACAGAGCAGGTATGTGTCCACCCAACATGTGATTACAGGATCCAAAAGAGACAGATGTATTGGAGGAGATTTATCAAAACCCGTCCAGAGGAGAAGTTACTGAGTTGCCCATAGCAACCAATCAGATCGCTGCTTTCATTTTTTTAAAGGTCTCTGCAAAATGAAAGAAGCGATCTGATTGGTTGCTATGGGCAACTGAGCAACTATGCCTCTGGACAGGTTTTGATAAATCTCCCCCATTGTGCTTATTAAAGTGTATCTAACATTTCATCAGAAGTTAATATCTGAGGGGTCCGGGCGCTGACACCGCCATTCATTGCCTACAGCAGTGGTCTCAAACTGTGGCCCTCCAGATGTTTGCGAAACTTCAACTCCCAGCATGCCCGGACAGCCAACGGCATGCTGGGAGTTGATGTTTTGCAACATCTGGAGGGCCTCAGTTTAAAACCATTGGTCCTACAGTTTTCTATTTGAAGGATTCATATAACTCACTGCATCCCTTCCATCTCATCCGACAGATTCTCCTAAAAATGTGACTGTGACCGTCATTGGGAAAGAAGAAGTGATGGAAGGAAGTGATGTGACTTTACGGTGTAACAGCATCTCCAAGCCAAAGCCATCTACATATGAATGGAACAGAGGGAAAAAGAAAACCAGATTACGGAATACAGGACCGGAGATCATAGTCAGGAAAGTGACCGGGAACATGGAGCCCTATTCCTGTGCTGCTATAAATCTTATGGGGAGAGGAGAATCAGCCCTGATGGAGATACCTGTACTATGTAAGTATATAGAGATATCTTTATTATGGATATATATATATATATATATATATATATATATATATATATATATATACAGAGATACACACTATACTGATCTCCATACTTGTTACCATCATATTGTTACTGACCAAATCCTGTATACTGAGACAAATATTATCAATAGTACAAGTATACAAGGAGAATATTATCACAATACAAATTACCATCATACTGTTACTGACCAAATCCTGTATACTGAGACCAACATTATTAATAATACCAGTATACAAGGAGGAATATTATCACCATGCACATTACCGTCATACTGTTACTGACCAAATCCTGTATAGTGAGACCAATATTATTAATAATACCAGTATACAAGGAGGAATATTATCACTATACAAATTACCATCATACTGTTACTGACCGAATCCTGTAAACTTGGACCAATATTAACAATAATACCAGTATATAGGGAGGAATATTATCATCATACATATTACCATCATACTGTTAATTATTAAATCGGTATACTTAGAGCAGTTGTCCGTCATTAACTATTTAGACACGGCGATCAACTTTGAAAGTGAAAGTCTAAAGTGAAAGCTTCCCGGCAGATCAGTCAGGCTGATCGGGAACACCACAATGAAAGTGCGGTGTCCCATTCAACTAGGACGCACGAGGAGGGTGTCTTACCTGCCTCCGCAGCATCCGAACGCCAAATGACTGCTCCATGAATTAGATCCAGGCAGGAGCAGTAAAGCGGCTATAACACTGATCAATGCTATGCAATGGCATAGCATTGAAAAGTGTAAGAGATCAGTGTAATGCATGTTATAGTCCCCTATGGGAGCGTAAACATTGCAAAAAAGTTAATAAAGAGGATTTAACCCCTCCCCTAATAAAAGTTTGAATCACCCCCTTTTCCCATTTTTTTGTTTTTTTAAAATGTGTAAATAAAAATTAACATATGTGGTATCGGGGCATGCATAAATCTCTGAACTATAAAAAATATATCATTAATTAAACCGCACGGTCAATGGCGTACGCGCCAAAAAATTCCAACGTCCAAAATAGCGTATTTTTGGTCACTTTTTACATGATAAAAAAATGAATAAAAAACAATCAAAAAGTCTGACCAAAACAAAAAGGCACTCATAAAAACTTCAGATCACTGCGAAAAAAATGAGCCCTCATACCGCCCCGTATGCAAAAAAGTAAAAAAAGTTATAGGGATCAGAAGATGACAATTGTAAACATATTAATTTTCGTGCATGTAGTTTGGATTTTTTCCAGAAGTGCAACAAAATGAAACCTATATTCGTAGGGTATCACTTTAATGGTATGGACCTGTAGAATAAAGATAAGGTGTTAATTTTACAGAAAAAAATGTACTGTGTGGAAACGGAAGCCCCCAAAAGTTACAAAATAGCATTTTTTCTTCAATTTTGCAGCACAATGATTTTTTTTTTTTTGCTTTCACCATAGATTTTTGGGAAAAATGACTGATGTAATTACAAGGTAGAATCGGTGGCACAAAAAATAAGCCATAATATGGACTTTTAGGTGCAAAATTGAAAGGGTTATGATTTTAAAATGTAAGGAGGAAAAAACTAAAAAACGCCATGGCCTTAAAGGGTGTACTCCAGCGATAAGACATCTTATCCCCTATCCAAAGGATGGGGGATAAGATGCCTGACCGCGGGGGTCCCGCCACTGGGGACCCCCGTGATCTTCCACGCCGCACCCTGTTAGTGTCAGCTCCCTCCATACGCTTACACTGAGGGGGCGGAGCCGTGACGTCACACAGGGCGGAGCCGTGATGTCACTATGCTCCGTCCCTGTGATCGCTAGTAATCAGACCCGGAGCGAGCACACTCCGGGAGCTGATGCTAACGGGGTGCGGCGTGGAAGATCACGGGGGTCCCCAGCGGTGGGACCCCCGCGGTCAGGCATCTTATCCCCTATCCTTTGGGGATAAGATCACGAGCCTCCGGCCCCACATCGCCAGTCATCTGGCACGGAGCCTTAAAGTTAAATTTATGCAGAAAAATTGAAAACTTTCAAGCACCACTTTAAAGTATTATATTTTTTTCATTTTATTCCACAGATTCTCCTAAAAATGTGATTGTCACCATCATTGGGAAAGAAGAAGTGATGGAAGGAAGTGATGTGACTTTACGGTGTAACAGCGTCTCCAATCCTGATGTATCTAAGTATGAATGGTATAAAGGGAAGAACAGAACAAAATCAACATACACAGGAGGAAAGGAGATTACGGTGAAGAATGTCACCTGGAACATGGAGCCCTATTCCTGTGCTGCTATAAATACAGTGGGGAGAGGAGAATCAGCCCTGATGGAGATACCTGTACTATGTAAGTATATAGAGATACCTGTATTATGTAGGTATATAGAGATACCTGTATTATGTAAGTATATAGAGATACCTGTATTATGTAGGTATATAGAGATACCTGTATTATGTAAGTATATAGAGATACCTGTACTATGTAAGTATATAGAGATACCTGTATTATGTAAGTATATAGAGATACCTGTACTATGTAAGTATATAGAGATACCTGTACTATGTAAGTATATGGAGATACCTGTACTATGTAAGTATATAGAGATACCTGTATTAGGTAAGTATATAGAGATACCTGTATTATGTAAGTATATAGAGATACCTGTACTATGTAAGTATATAGAGATACCTGTACTATGTAAGTATATAGAGATACCTGTATTATGTAAGTATATAGAGATACCTGTATTATGTAAGTATATAGAGATACCTGTATTATGTAAGTATATAGAGATACCTGTACTATGTAAGTATATAGAGATACCTGTTTTATGTAAGTATATAGAGATACCTGTATTATGTAAGTATATAGAGATACCTGTATTATGTAAGTATATAGAGATACCTGTATTATGTAAGTATATAGAGATACCTGTATTATGTAAGTATATAGAGATACCTGTATTATGTAAGTATATAGAGATACCTGTATTATGTAAGTATATAGAGATACCTGTATTATGTAAGTATATAGAGATACCTGTATTATGTAAGTATAGAGATACCTGTACTATGTAAGTATATAGAGATACCTGTATTGTGTAAGTATATAGAGATACCTGTACTATGTAAGTATATAGAGATACCTGTACTATGTAAGTATATAGAGATACCTGTACTATGTAAGTATATAGAGATACCTGTATTATGTAAGTATATAGAGATACCTGTATTATGTAAGTATATAGAGATACCTGTACTATGTAAGTATATAGAGATACCTGTATTATGTAAGTATATAGAGATACCTGTATTATGTAAGTATATAGAGATACCTGTATTATGTAAGTATAGAGATACCTGTACTATGTAAGTATATAGAGATACCTGTATTGTGTAAGTATATAGAGATACCTGTACTATGTAAGTATATAGAGATACCTGTACTATGTAAGTATATAGAGATACCTGTATTATGTAAGTATATAGAGATACCTGTATTATGTAAGTATATAGAGATACCTGTATTATGTAAGTATATAGAGATACCTGTACTATGTAAGTATATAGAGATACCTGTACTATGTAAGTATATAGAGATACCTGTATTATGTAAGTATATAGAGATACCTGTACTATGTAAGTATATAGAGATACCTGTACTATGTAAGTATATAGAGATACCTGTATTATGTAAGTATATAGAGATACCTGTACTATGTAAGTATATAGAGATACCTGTACTATGTAAGTATATAGAGATACCTGTATAATGTAAGTATATAGAGATACCTGTACTATGTAAGTATATAGAGATACCTGTACTATGTAAGTATATAGAGATACCTGTATTATGTAAGTATATAGAGATACCTGCATTATGTAAGTATATAGAGATACCTGTATTATGTAAGTATATAGAGATACCTGTACTATGTAAGTATATAGAGATACCTGTATTATGTAAGAATATAGAGATACCTGTATTATGTAAGTATATAGAGATACCTGTATTATGTAAGTATATAGAGATACCTGTACTATGTAAGTATATAGAGATACCTGTATTATGTAAGTATATACAGATACCTGTATTATGTAAGTATATAGAGATACCTGTACTATGCAAGGATATAGAGATACCTGTATTATGTAAGTATATAGAGATGCCTGTATTATGTAAGTATATATAGATACCTGTATTATGTAAGTGTATAGAGATACCTGTATTATGTAAGTATATAGAGATACCTGTATTATGTAAGTATATAGAGATGCCTGTATTATATAAGTATATAGAGATGCCTGTATTATGTAAGTATATAGAGATACCTGTATTATGTAAGTATATAGAGATACCTGTATTATGTAAGCATATAGAGATACCTGTACTATGTAAGTATATAGAGATACCTGTACTATGTAAATATATAGAGATACCTGTATTATGTAAGTATATAGAGATACCTGTATTATGTAAGTATATAGAGATGCCTGTATTATATAAGTATATAGAGATGCCTGTATTATGTAAGTATATAGAGATACCTGTACTATGCAAGGATATAGAGATACCTGTATTATGTAAGTATATAGAGATACCTGTACTATGTAAGTATATAGAGATACCTGTATTATGTAAGTATATAGAGATACCTGTACTATGTAAGTATATAGAGATACCTGTATTATGTAAATATATAGAGATACCTGTATTATGTAAGAATATAGAGATACCTGTATTATGTAAGAATATAGAGATACCTGTATTATGTAAGTATATAGAGATACCTGTATTATGTAAGTATATAGAGATACCTGTACTATGTAAGTATATAGAGATACCTGTACTATGTAAGTATATAGAGATACCTGTACTATGTAAGTATATAGAGATACCTGTACTATGTAAGTATATAGAGATACCTGTATTATGTAAGTATATAGAGATACCTGTACTATGTAAGTATATAGAGATACCTGTATTATGTAAGTATATAGAGATACCTGTACTATGTAAGTATATAGAGATACCTGTACTATGTAAGTATATAGAGATACCTGTACTATGTAAGTATATAGAGATACCTGTACTATGTAAGTATATAGAGATACCTGTATTATGTAAGTATATAGAGATACCTGTACTATGTAAGTATATAGAGATACCTGTATTATGTAAGTATATAGAGATACCTGTATTATGTAAGTATATAGAGATACCTGTATTATGTAAGTATATAGAGATACCTGTACTATGTAAGTATATAGAGATACCTGTATTATGTAAGTATATAGAGATACCTGTATTATGTAAGTATATAGAGATACCTGTATTGTGTAAGTATATAGAGATACCTGTATTATGTAAGTATATAGAGATACCTGTACTATGTAAGTATATAGAGATACCTGTACTATGTAAGTATATAGAGATAACAGGCAGCGTCCTTAAGGGGTTTTCCAGGAATAGAAAAACAGAGCTACGGTAATTTCTTTCAAAAACAGCTCCCTATCTGTCACCAGGTTGTATGTGGTATTACAACTTTGGCTCCATTCACTTCAATGGAATTAAGCTGCAGAACCACACCCAACCTGGAGACAAACAGGGAGTGTTTTCTTTTTTTTATTTAAGAAATTAGATCTGTTTTTTATTACTGGATAACCCCTTTAAAGGGGTACTCCCCTGGAAAACATTTTTTTTAAATCAACAGGTACCAGAAAGTTAAACAGATTTGTAAATTACTTCTATTAAAAGATGTTAACCCTTCCAGTACTTATGTTGTATGTTCCAGAGGTTCTTTTCTTTTTGAATTTCCTTTCTGTCTGACCACAGTGCTCTCTGCTGACACCTCTGACAATTTTAGGAGCTGTCCAGAGTACAATAAAATCCCCATAGCAAACCTCTCTTGCTCTGGACAGTTCCTAAAATGGACAGAGGTGTCAGCAGAGAGCACTGTGGTCAGACAGAAAGGAAATTCTAAATGAAAAGAACTTCCTCTGGAGCATACAACAGCTGATAAGTACATGAAAGATTACGATTTTAATAGAAGAAATTTACAAATCTGTTTAACTTTCTGGCACCAGTTGATTAAAAAAAAATGTTTTTCAGGGGAGTACCCCTTTAATACTATGACTACTACCAACATTACCAACATCACCCCTGCTAATACTAATCATATTATTATTATACAAATAATAGTCTGTAAGCAGGAGAAGGGAAAAGCCCCGGTATATAGGAAACTAAGCAGCCAATGAGGAGTAGAATGACACACAGGACGGGACTCACATGTAGCCTGTAGCGGAGGTGCGTAGCCGAGGAGAAAGCACAATGCAGGAACAAAGAACAAGCAGAGGCCGCACTCACCGTTCAGGTCTTTATTGCAGTCCGGTAATGCTAGCGGTGGTTAGAGGAGGGGGAGCAGGGTGGAGGGCGGGGACCCGCCCTCCACCCTGCTCCCCCGCCTGTAACCACCGCTAGCATTACCGGACTGCAATAAAGACCTGAACGGTGAGTGCGACCTCTGCTTGTTCTTTGTTCCTACAAATAATAGTCTATTACCCATGTGTAACTGTATAAGTATATATGACAATTTTAAGAACTTATTACAACCTTTTGCTATTTTATCAGTTAATAAAAAATTAAAGTGGAGGCAAACATTGCTACAAAGCAGCTGAGACGTAGGGTTGCATGTACCGAAGAAATATAAAAATAATAAAATTTTTTGAAGAGTTAACAGGTAAGCAACAAGAGAAACAAAAAGAGTTAAACGTTCTAGAATGTGGCTTCAGGTGGAGGGGACTAGCGCTTAGCGAAATTTAATTTTTATTTTTTTTTTCATATAATTTTTCTTCCCTCCGTAGATGCAGCAATTGGAGTTCATGTCACAGTAAAGGATGAACATGAATTTATGGAATTAACATGTGGTTTCCGAAGCAGCCGACCGGATGTATCTCACTACACCTGGATGAAGGATGGATCTATATTACACAACGAGACGGGGAAGACTCTGACCCTACACAATGGCGATACCTACGGGCGGTATTCATGTATCGCCCACAACAGGGCTGGAGATTCCTCCTCGGAAGAGATCTTCATGAAATGTTAGTGATGATGAGAGTTACAGCTTTTGCATTGTTCATTATACTATGCAATTGTTTTCTGATACTAGGAAGAAACACAGATTGAAGAAAAATAATAAGAAAAAGAAAGTTTACAAATAAAGGTCAGGAGTAGCTGCTGGAAGCTGATTGATTGTAGTCTTGTAGAGGTCCATCGTATTTGGTATAGAAAACACGGGGGTAGGGTAGCTACAATTTCTGACTCCTATTCTTGATAATCGACTGTACGACTGTAGGAGAGAAGGGAGAAGAGTAACACATGACCCTAGATCTGACTACGCATTGGTTGTTTGCTTTCTGTAATCATGGAGACACATAGTTCAGTGATCTACAGACTTTTCCAGCTAGGGATACTTTAGATCTGGTTGAGACATGACTTTCTTGTATTGTCTGTGGGAAAACTCAAGAGGGAACTATGATTAGAATGCATGTACTATAACTAGTGATGAGCGAATCGAATCTGACGAATTCGAATACATTACGAATTTCAGGAAAAATTCGCTTTGCAATGAATGCGAATATCGCCACGATTCAATCACACAAATCGCTTCATTAAATTCCATTTAGTGCGTTCCAGGCTCAGGGGCATCTTAGATGGCGACTCCACATGTCAGGACATGGGGTAAGGAACTCTGGGAAGGCGGCAACAAGGGTAGGCGGGATGACCCTGAATCACATGCAGCATGCAGCCTATCAGCAGCCAGCCACCCCTGTGATGTCACCGCTCTATGTAATCGGCAGCCATCTTGCGGCCATTCACATCAGCGTTCTATTGCAGAGAGGGACAAAGAGCAGTGTGTGTTGCACAGTAAAGCTTTTTTACAGCAGCGATTCACCTCAAGCCCAAATCCAGCCTAGAAGCACAGATAGGGAAGGGAGAGAGATTGAGAGAGAAAGTGCAATTTTGAGTGTAGTACACAGCGACTGTGTGCTGCAGCACTGGTGTGTACAACAAGTGAAAAGCTATAGTAGCCAGGCAGTTAGGGTGAGCAGAGCACTAAAAGCCATATAATCACCTACTATTAGTGCCTAATACTGGTTGAGTAGCGTAGCGTATTGTCCTCTATTAAGTGTAACCTGTGCGCACATAGGTGGTGTACCATTTTGTTCCTATTAAAGTCTTAAGAGCCTAGTTACTGTGAAAGGCCAGCCCGAAGTTTGAGTTCTAGACAAATAGAACTTTTAGCAAAATTCTGACCATACTTTGGTTCTATGGGTTTGGTTTGCTTCATGTTTATGTACTTTGTTCTATTGGGTGTTTAGAAGACAGATTTACTATACTTCATTAGACATTCTTTCAGCAATTAGTCTTGAAGGGCCTTGAGGGCCTGTAATGAGTGGATATGGTTCTCGCAGAAGGATTCATTCTTCCTGTGTTTGGCTCATGCATCCTTCATTGTTGTGGCCTAGGCCAAACAGGGGGCTTGGACGATGGGCCAATTATATCTGATCTCAGCATCCTCACCCTTCTCAAGTGGTATATACATACTCAGCCAGTCGGTTGTCTGTGTTTGAGTTCTCTTTGCAACAGCTTTTGTATTACTCTTAGCATCATCTATCCTGTGTACTTTGAGCCCTGGCTAAGTGACCTGACTATTCTTCTGTTTTCCGTATTTGGTACTATGAGCTCTCTAGCTTTGGAATCGGCCCATTTTATTACCTTTTACTGTTTTTCAGTGCATTCCTTGTGTTTTATTTTTTGTGCTATGCCTATTAACCTATTGTGTCCTGACCTGCTTCCCTGACTTCTGTACATCTGTACTTCTGACTTCTGTTTATTGTACTCGACTTTACTACACTTTTAACTGCAGTAGAGTAGGGTCCGGCACCATGGTATGGGGGCCATCCTATTAAAGAGTTGGGTATTCTATTAAAGGGATAGTGGTTTGGGTGAGCTCAGGGCCGCATTTTCCCTGCTCAACATGATAGGGTCAGTATAAATTATGTTAATAGAGTACACAATGAACTTGATATTTGGTAAGATAGGGTATCTAAAATAAATCAGCAGAAGTAAAAGGAAGAAAAACAACAACTATGGTTTATAAAGGAAGTGCAGAATATTAATCTACCAATATAAAAGAAAATTGAAATATTGCTGACAGAGTTGTGAAAATTAGACAGAAGCAGACAGGTAAAGCTAGAAAAAGGAAGAAACAAAAAAATGAGGGAGTAAACCTCCAGATACATCAGTTATAGATGACTGACTGATCTGTATAACTAAAACATTCTAGCAGGAGACATTCCTGATGTTTGAAGAATGTCTAATGTTGTACAGATCCACAAGAAGGAGAGTAGAGAAGAAGCTAGTAACTACAGACCAGTTAGCTTGACATCCCTAGTGGTAAACATGTACATGTAAACTTTGCTGAAAAAGGAATAACTAATCACCTAAAAACCAACCACTTGTTGAACCCGAACCAGCATGGCTTTACTAAGGGCAAAACATGTCAGACTAATCTCAATTATTTTTCTTGACTATGTCCCAAAAGTGTTGGATGAAGGTGGCGCAGTGGATATCTAGACTTCACCAAAACCTTTAATACAGTTCCACATAAAAGGATAATAGATAAGTTAGTCAAAATTGGTCTTAGTCCCTGAATAGTTTGGTGGATTTGCAGCAGGATAAGGATACCAGAGGGTTGTAGTTATTGGTATGTATACTGAGCAGAGACTGGTCAAGTTGTGGCCATGAGGAAAGGGGGAACTTTTACACATGTTTGCAATTAAATCTCCTAATTACTTTTCATATAACAATATTTTTTCTGCTTCCTTACAGACAATGAAGGGAATTTACCTCTAATTTTAGGAACGGTTGCTGGAGGTGTTTTTCTAGTTCTTTTTACTTTGCTCATCTTTTTTTGCCTAAGGTAAATAAGCTACAATGAGAAACTTGGGTCAGATTGAAGGAGAGATGGTCTCATATTGTTTTATCTGATTTTGCAATTTTATTGTTTTAATAGAAAAATCTGCAAACCACATTGTTCGGGGTCTCCAAAACCAAAAACAGCTGCCAGAAATCTCTCCAATGTGAGTGCGTAATATGGAAGACCTGCATCTCTGTAGTGTCTTTTTTTACTGTGTATCATAGTAGACTAAATATCTAACAAGAAGACAGAAACAAGTCTTCTGTTGTCTTTAAGGGGTACTGCACTGTCCCAGCGTTCGGAACATTTTGTTCCGAACGCTGGGTGTGGGCTGGGGGGGGTTGTGACATCCCACCACACCCCCTCAATGCAAGTCTATGGGAGGGGGCGTGGCAGTCACCACGCCCCCTTCCATAGACTTACATTGAGGGGGTGTGGTGTGACATCACGAGGGGTGGGGAGTAAGTACCCTTTTAATTTTCTTTTCTTTCAGAACACAATGGAGGAAGATGAAACCATAATAGAAGAAAATCAGTATGGAAATATTCAGAGTGATCACAACACCCAACCGGATTCAGCGGAATTCATGTAAGTTTCTTCTTCACGTTGTATCTGTTGCTCCCATTGAAGTGTCGTGTCCCATCCAAGAGATCATAAGCATCATACCTGAAGAAAGGCTGTGGGCCTTACTAATAAAAACTCCAACAAGCAATGCACTGCTGGAAACCTTGTGTCCCGGCATCATGTGGATTTTTCTGTACCACCTATTTAAAGGGGTACTCCGCCACTAGACCACTTATCCCCTTTCCAAAGTATAGGGGATAAGATGTCTGATCTCAGGGGGTATGGTCATTTAATCACAGCAGTCATGCACCCTCCCATAGAAATGAATGGAGGGGGCGTGGTGTGACATCACAATCACAGAAGCCCCAGGCTTTCGTGTCCACAATGCCGGCTCCGAGATCGAAGAGAGTCCTTTGGATAGGGGATAACATGTCTAGGGGCGGAGTACCCTATAAAGGGTCTGCTGCTAATATACTGTTATCAGATACCACAGTATCTTTCAAGATCTTGTGAAATTCATGTTTTAATGGGTCAAGTCTCTTAAGCGTTATCTAAACAATATGAAGGAGGTAACTGTAATGCTATGGCTGATAGGTAGGTAAAAAAATAGAGATAGAGAGATAGAAATTAAAGGGGTACTCCACTGCCCCAGCAGTCAGAACATTTTGTTCCAAACGCTGGGTGAGGGCTGCGGGAGTCATGATGTCATGGCCACACCCTCATGATGTCATGCCAGGCCCCCTCAATGCAAGTCTAAGAAGGGGGCTTGGCAGCTGCAACGCCTGCCTCCCGTAGACTTGCATTGAGGGGGCGTGGCATGACATCACGACCCCCAAAGTCAGCGTTCGGAACAAAATGTTCTGAACGCTGTGGCAGTGGAATACCCCTTTAAGTCACTTTTAAGATGAAAATACAATCAGATATACTGTATTAAAATTGTTGTATTAATAAAAATAGTGCAGATTTCAACTCCCCAAAAATTTATATAAAAATCCAAAATTAATTTCACATGGTTAAAAATAATGAAAACAAAAATAAGGTGGTTTTAAAAGCATAGCAGAAACTCCAACGCATTTCGAACCATCATGGTTCTTAGTCATGGCACAGCAATGTATGTCACATGCATCCTTTTTATACTCTAAGCACACAAAGAATGAGCTCACATGCATGGATATGGGAACGCCTCTCATTGACGAAAGTTCCGGTGGTGAGAGTGTGACGTAATTGACAAGGTGAATGCTAATTTGATAAATCCTGATTCTCGGCTTAGACAGCATGTGGCATACATTGCTGTGCCATGACTAAGAACCATGATGGTTCGAAACGCGTCGGAGTTTCTGCTATGCTTTGAAAACCCCCTTATTTTGGTTTTCATTATTTTTAACCATGGGAAATAAATTTTGGATTTTTATATACATTTTTTTGGGAGCTGGAATCTGCACTTTTTTGTTACAGACCTGTTCACACCAAGTATGCGGCTTGGATACTTGTTCTGTGCTTCCTAAAAACATCAGAGGTTCCTCCAATTTACTTATAATATTTTGGAATGTTATTTTAGGTCTTCAGTGAATGTGAATGTTAAAGAGAACAGCGCCATCTATAGTAATAGTGAAGTAAGTGAAGTCCCAGTTTTCTACTCTTTGCCTTTAGTACCCCCTTGTCTTTTGACCATGTCTGTCAGGCAATGCTCCAGAATTTTGTTGGGCTGATGATTTGTCTCCGTGGACCAGGATTCGTACGATCTGTGAGACCTGTACAGCAGAGACCAAACCACCAGGAGTATTTTTAGGCTATAGCCAAGGAACTTGTCTTTGGTTCCTTCATATTATCTAAGTATAAACCCAGTGAACCTTGGTTATCCTTCTCCTGTTCATCACGCGTGATCCAACCATTGGTTGCACTTATACTTATCTACCAGATACTTATCATTCTTTCCTTATCACATCCTTGAGACTAGTAGATCCTCAGTTCTTGATCACAGTTCTATCATATATACCAAAAAGATATGGCTATCCGAGAACCATTAACATATGGTTGGCATGAAATACCAACACCAAAAAAAAACAAGAGACCATACAAAAGTAATATGAATAAAAAATGAAGAAACTTTATTATGGTATAGCAAAACCTAAAAACACACAATAAAAACATATATGATGTGTAGGTACAGTAGGAAACTCAGGCAGAAGAAAAGGAGATGAGGGTACTGAAACAAGTCCCTGAAATGGGGACAGTAGGTATGGAACTAGATAACTGAAGATATGTATATTTGCCAAAAGAAGAACAGGACTGCAAATGGTACTAACGGAGTGATTACTAAAATAGAATCACTTCACACAGTGGTGTTATGTATGCAGCAGATAGTACAAGCCAAACAACAAAAGTGTATACGAACAGTAGTAACTACAATATTAGGGTACATGGAAACATAGTACAGAATAGACATATGACACATGACCAATGTACCTATAGGGTACCTCTCACCTCCTACCTCAAACGTGTTTTCGCTTCAATGGCTTCGTCAGGGGGCGTGTTTTATTATGTGTGGTTTTAGGTTTTGCTATACCTTAATAAAGTTTGTTCATTTTTTATTCATATTACTTTTGCACGGTTTTATCATCACAGATCACTGGTTAGTGGTAACTGATCCTATAGGCCCCTTATTGCCCTGGAATGTTGAGCCCCAAATCATGCACCTACCTGGAGCTCCAATGATCATCTGTCACCTCTCAGTAGATGCTATTTCTTTGTCATTTCTTTTCATTTTTGCTACTTTTTCCACAGGACCTGCAGCCAGAAAATGAAGTTGAATATTGTGCAATCTCTCATGTTCCAAGGAACCAGATAACTCCTGCAATAGCCAGTCATGAACACAATGTGGACTATGCAACCATAAGAAGATATTAACAACCTTTTATCTCCTGTTATATAAGGATTTGGTGACTGAATTATCTATAATATAATCCATTGGTTCTACTACAATGTTTGTCCCGAAGAAGGAATCCAACATTTCTAAATGCTGAGGGATTTTCTGTAAATCTCTTGGTGAATCACATCTGCAGCCTCCATTTATGATTCATTTAAAGGGGTACCCCCCTGGAATTTTTTAAATTTTTTTTATAAATCAACTGGTGCCAGAAAGTTAAACAGATTTGTAAATTAGACCTCCTATAGACTTGCATTGAGGGGGCGGGGTGTGACATCATGAGGGGGCAGGGCTAATGTATTATGTGTTCATATTTGTAATTGCAAACAATTTATTTAATACAAATAAAATAACATGTTTAAAGTAAGGAACTATCATCATATTTATTTATTTAAGTGTGTATTTAGTTATTTATTTATGTATGTGTGTATTTATTTATGTGTGTATCTATGTATGTATGTATATATGTATGTGTATTTATTTATTTATGTATGTGTGTATTTATTTATTTAGGTATTTATTTATTTGTGTGTATTTATTTATGTATGTGTATTTATTTATGTATGTGTATTTATTTGTGTGTATTTATGTGTGTATATATTTAATTATTTATTTACGCATGTATGTGTGTGTGTTTGTTTATTTATGCATGTGTGCATTTATTTATTTATTTATGTGTATATTTATTTATTCATGAGTATATTTATTTATGTATTTATTTGTATATTTATTTAATTATGTGTATTTATTTATGTGTGTATTTATTTAAATATTTATTTATGTATGTATGTGTATTTATTTATTTTATGTTTAACTTGTGTATTTATTTATTTATGTGTGGATTTATTTATTTTATGTTTAACTTGCTATTACATCTCACTTTTTAAAGCTTTGCAACAATTATTTGTCCGCATTAGAGACCACAAGGTCAGCTCCTGAGCCTGCTTCATACAATCCTGGGCTCAGGAGCTGACCTTGTGGTCTCTAATGTGGACAAATAATTGTTGCAAAGCTTTAAAAAGTGAGATGTAATAGCAAGTTAAACATAAAATAAATAAATACACACTTAAATGAATGAAGCGGGCTCAGGAGCTGACCTTGTGGTCTCTAATGTGGACAAATATGTCACATTTTTGTCTCACTATTGAGTCTGTGGACACATATTTGTCTCACATAAAAAATAAAAAAAACATGGTCTAAAAACACGTGATATAGTAGTAAATTCTGAGTGTGTAACGGTTGATGAGTCACAATTCACTGAAGACAAACGTGATTGAAAATGAGTCAGTCTGGGGCATTAGGCATGAAGGAAATGAAATAAATGTGGTTCTCACCCATAAAAGTCAGATCAATAAATCTTGTGAATAAACAGCAGCTATTACATCTAACAGGATATAGAAATGACATTACGGTCTGTGACTTTCCACATCCTTTTCATTGCGGTGACTGCTGTCTAGGAACAAAGTTTCGTTGACTTTAACAGACGACTGCAACATTTCTTAATTACCAAAATTATTAAATTTATCAGAAAAGTTTACAAAAACCTGTGTAATAAAGGATTGAAATTGTCCATCATAGTGAACTGATTTTTCTTTAAAGAGAACCTCTCATAATCTTGTTACATTTTATAATCCTCCCAGTTCACTGCCCCCATCATGATAAACCACCCCCGGCCTTTATTTTTATTATTTTTTAGTTTTCTACCTTGATATTGCTCTGTATTTTCTGCTCAGTGTCAGTCAGATTCACAGACAGGGAAGGAGTGTTCCCCAGTAGTGTTGCTCTCGAATACTCACAATGCAAATTTTATTTGCGAATATCGCATATTCGCAAATTCACGAATATTCGCGAATATAGCACTATATATTCGCAATGACGAATATTCGTTTTATTTTATTTTTTTTTATAAAAAAAAAATTTTCACAGTGCACATCACAGTGCTTGTGTAGTGTAAAGAAGGCTCTAATACTACCGTGTTAGACTGACGTGCGAATTTTTTTCGCATATTCGGATTTTCGCATATGCGAAAATATGCTGCGAATATTACGAATATGCGAATTTAGCGAATATTTGATGAATATTCGTCCATATATTCGCTAAATATCGCAAATTCGAATATGGCCTATGCTGCTCAACACTATTCCCCAGCAGGTATGACATCATCTGAAGCCATACAGGGGAGAATTTCTTCCCTCACTCTGCTACACACAACCTAGAGCAGTTCAGTGTTAGACTGGCTGTGATTGGCTAACGCTGCACCCCCCCCCCCCTCAACATTTCCTGATTTTGGACTTCTGCCAGGCCAGCAGGAGTCCAAAGTCTGTCCAAGAGATGGGGGGGGGGGGTGGAATGTGCTCCGGCCAAGTAGGGAGACACCTAGTGGCAGCTTTTTAAACATAAATAAAACATAGAAAACTTAATTTTTTTTTAAACAAAGTACATTGGAAAGATTTTTTTATTTAATATAAGGAGCGCAATAGCAAAAATTAGTTTTAATGATAGTGCCCATTTAACGTCTATATTTGCTGTTGCAAAATGGTTTCAATTGACTGTAATTTTGCCACTCGTAGAATGTTTCTTAAAGGGTTATCCAGGAACAGAGATACTTTCTTTTAAAAACAGCTCCATGTCTGTCCCCAGGTTGGGTGTGGTATTACAACTTTGCTCAATTCCCTTTAATGGAACTGAGCTGCAGAACCAAACCCCACCTTTAGACAGACGGAGAGCTGTTTTTGAAAGAAATTATCTCTGTTTTTCGGTTCCTGGATAACCCCTTTAATATACATGTTTGATACTTATTTATTAGTATTATAGCATTTTATGTATTATTACCTAGGTTAGGAATCAGATTGTTACTGCCTATATATAAATGCATGAGATAAATATTTCTTTATGTGTATAGGTGTCTCTGGAGGTTGAGTGGTTTTACTCCCTCTGATGATATTTATGTTTATTTTTTTTAGAGCTTTTAAGTGTTATTAATCTGTATTGTCCTCGATATGATCTGTTGTTATTACAATGATCAATCATTCTCCCTATTTTGGGTGTGCACCATTTTGGTGTCATTTTTTCTATTTGCTATATATTGTTGTTTGTTTGTTTTTTGGCACTTAGTAGCACCCTATGTTTTGTCATTGATTTGTTGAAGTTGCGGTAGGGCACTTGTACTATTCTTCTCCCCTCTGACAGAGGCAGAATATAGATTTTAAATTATATCCCATCAGCGGGGGCTAATAGAAGCGTGTGGGTGTATGTATATTCCGCACAATACCATAAAAATCAATGTGAACGACCCAAGCTGACTAGACTTGAAGCTTGGCTTAGATAATATGCTGGCAGACCCAGTATTAAAGGGGTATTCCAGGGAAAAAAAATTATAAATAACTGGCTTCAGAAAGTTAAACAGATTTGTAAATTATGTGTAGAAGTAAGTACAGCTCTCTACCTCAAGCGCCGTGCGCACGGACTGGCGTGGGCAGCGCCAAATGGAGATGCAAGAGAAAGTGGAATGTCCAGCGCAGTATAGGTCCAACGAATACTCTTTGTTAATTAAAACCCAGGATACATGGATGCAGCAGGCACAGGTGACGTCTTTTGGCTCAAACGAATACTCTTTATTAATTAAAACCCTGGGCTCAAACACGGCATTACTCTGACGTGCTCACCTGTGCAAATGAAGTCGGCTGATCGTCCTGGTTTCCTCCCCCCTCCATTTCCTGGGGGAGGTACCTGGTATGGTTTGCCCTATAAAAGACAGGTATTGTTGTACACACTTTGTATGATTAAGGCTCTTTTTTGAGCCGAAAGGCGTCACCTGTGCCTGCTGCATCCATGTATCCTGGGTTTTAATTAATAAAGAGTATTCGTTGGACCTATACTGCGCTGGACATTCCACTTTCTCTTAGATTTGTAAATTACTACTATTAAAAAATCGTAATCCTTCCAATAATTATCAGCTGCTGAAGTTGAGTTGTTCTTTTCTGTCTGGCAACAGTGCTCTCTGCTGACATCTCTGCTTGTCTCGGGAACTGCACAGAGTAGAAGAGGTTTGCTATGGGGATTTGCTTCTACTCTGGACAGTTCCCGAGACAGGTGTCATCAGAGAGCACTTAGACATAAAAGAACAACTCAACTTCAGCAGCTTATAAGTACTGAAAGGATTAAGATTTTTTAATAGAAGTCATTTACAAATCTGTTTAACTTTCTGGAGCCAGTTGATATATAAAAAAAAAAGTTCACAGGAGCTCATTCACCGGCTGAGGCCTGACTAGATAACTACCTTTTCTGGTCCTCTGGGGCAAGTGGGTTGGACTTCGGAACTAATCCCACAAAACTTCTCATTGTGGATTTCAGAGGCATAACTTGTAGCCAATTACAATACTGGTCTCTTATGGTGCAGATGTGCATTGGGGCACATCTACGCCTCTGTTGGCTTCTATGAGAAGCATGTGTGGGAAAGATCATGTGACCTGCCTCTCACACACTTACATATGATCCACCAGAGGTGGCAGCAGAGAGACTGTAAACCCCTGCACCTCCATTCACTACAGTGCATGTAGAAGTAATACAGAGCAATATTAGACATGTCAGAGATGTTCTGCTCACTAGTGATGAGCAGCAGGGGCCATATTCGAATTTGCGATATTTGGCGAATATATTGATGATTATTCGTCCTATGATCGCGAAATTCACTTTTCATTCACTTTTTTTCCCATGCAAAAATTCACATGAAAAATTTGCATATATATCCGCATAAAAATTCACATGTAAAAGAAAAAAAAAAAAAAAAAAACGAAAATTCGCATGGAAAATTTGCATGAAAATTTGCATGTGAAAAAAAATATGAATATTTGTCATTACGAATATATAGCACTATATTCGAAATATTTACGAAATCGGGAAGTGCCGATATTCGCGATAAAAATTCCCATTACGAATATTCATGCTCAACACTACTGCTCACGTTACCCCTACTGGATTATACACTTTGTGACAAATTTACTGGCAAAGAGTTACATTATTCTTATATTAAGAAGTATGATCTGATGACAGATCCGTTTTTTCGCAATACAAGTTATTGCGCTTTGCAGGAAACACTCAAGCCACTTCCTCAGATCCCTGAAGCAGAGAATAGACTTGTGTCTTATTATTCTCCGGACTCTGCATGTAAGTAAATATGAATAATTTATATTTATAAATATCCAATACATTGTGTAAATATTTACAAAACTATGTATGAATGGTAACATTGTATTTTGTGGGATTGTAAATAAACTCGGGGTCACACAGTACTTCAGTGTTTCCCAACCAGGGGGCCTCCAGCTGTTGCAAAACTACAACTCCCTGCATGCCCGGACAGCCGAAGGCTGTCCGGGCATGCTGGGAGTTGTAGTTTTGCAACAGCTGGAGGCTCCCTGGTTGGGAAACACTGCAGTACACACAGAGAAAAAACAGGTTTCACCTTATAATAGTCAATATACGTAAATGATAGTAATATGGTATTATATTATTTCCCGACTTACAGGGGTCTATGACTTGGTTTCCTGATTTAGTCGCCGACAAACCTCATACGGAATGGACGCTGTGAAGCCGTTTTATCTTCTCCTCATCTGTCAAGGTAAATAGTCTCACAATTACAGAATAATCCAATAGAATGAGATTCTGTGACCCCCGACCCAAAGCCTTTTGCACCTGAGGTGAGAGCAGGGAATTTCGAATCGGGGCTCCCCTTCGTCTCAGGGTACCCTTGCTATATGCAGCGACTCACAAATGATGTCTGATTAAAGTCGTTCCCTTTTTCTTTACTTCCCCATCTGGCCCGAGGGAATCATGATGAATTTTTCTAGCCAAAACTCTTCAGCGCAGAACATGCAACACAAACGTTGGGCACTGCACTTTTCCAGCATTATCCTCCCCTTTTCCCCACAAATGCCTCCATCTTCCCACACAAACAATGCCTCCACCCCCCTTCCCCACAAACAATGCCTCCACCCCCTTCCCCACAAACAATGCCTCCACCCCCCTTCCCCACAAACAATGCATCCACCCCCTTCCCCACAAACAATGCCTCCACCCCCCTCCCCACAAACAATGCCTCCACCCCCCTTCCCCCCAAACAATGCCTCCACCCCCCTTCCCCACAAACAATGCCTCCACCCCCCTTCCCCACAAACAATGCCCCCACCCCCCTTCCCCCCAAACAATGCTTATACCCCCCTTCCCCACAAACAATGCCTCCACCCCCCTTCCCCACAAACAATGCCTCCACCCCCTTTCCCCACAAACAATGCCTCTACCCCCTTCCCCACAAACAATGCCTCCACCCCCTTCCCCACAAACAATGCCTCCACCCCTCTTCCCTACAAATAATGCCTCCACCCACCTTGCCCACAAACAATGCCTCCACCCCTCTTCCCTACAAACAATGCCTCCACCCCCCTTCCCCACAAACAATGCCTCCACCCCCTTCCCCACAAACAATGCCTCCACCCCCTTCCCCACAAACAATGCCTCCACCCCCTTCCCCCCAAACAATGCTTCCACCCCCCTTCCCCACAAACAATGCATCCACCCCCCTTCCCCACAAACAATGCCTCCACCCCCTTTCCCCACAAACAATGCCTCTACCCCCTTCCCCACAAACAATGCCTCCACCCCCTTCCCCACAAACAATGTCTCCACCCCCCTTCCCCACAAACAATGCCTCCACCCCCCTTCCCCACAAACAATGCCTCCACCCCCCTTCCCCACAAACAATGCCTCCACCCCCCTTCCCCACAAACAATGCCTCCACCCCCTTCCCCACAAACAATGCCTCCACCCCTCTTCCCCACAAACAATGCCTCCACCCCTTCCCCACAAACAATGCCTCCACCCCCCTTCCCCACAAACAATGCCTCCACCCCCCTTCCCCACAAACAATGCCTCCACCCCCCTTCCCCACAAACAATGCCTCCACCCCCTTTCCCCACAAACAATGCCTCCACCCCCCTTCCCCACAAACAATGCCTCCACCCCCTTCCCCACAAACAATGCCTCCACCCCCCTTCCCCACAAACAATGCCTCCACCCCCCTTCCCCACAAACAATGCCTCCACCCCCCTTCCCCACAAACAATGCCTCCACCCCCTTCCCCACAAACAATGCCTCCACCCCCCTTCCCCACAAACAATGCCTCCACCCCCCTTCCCCACAAACAATGCCTCCACCCCCCTTCCCCAAAAACAATGCCTCCACCCCCCTTCCCCACAAACAATGCCTCCACCCCCCTTCCCCACAAACAATGCCTCTACCCCCCTTCCCCACAAACAATGCCTCCACCCCCCTTCCCCACAAACAATGCCACAACCCCTCTTCCCTACAAACAATGCCTCCACCCCCTTCCCCACAAACAATGCCTCCACCCTCTCCCCCACAAACAATGTCTCCACCCCCCTTCCCCACAAACAATGCCTCCACCCCCCTTCCCCACAAACAATGCCTCCACCCCCCTTCCCCACAAACAATGCCTCCACCCCCCTTCCCCACAAACAATGCCTCCACCCCCCTTCCCCAAAAACAATGCCTCCACCCCCCTTCCCCACAAACAATGCCTCCACCCCCCTTCCCCACAAACAATGCCTCCACCCCTCTTCCCTACAAACAATGCCTCCACCCCCCTTCCCCACAAACAATGCCACAACCCCTCTTCCCTACAAACAATGCCTCCACCCCCTTCCCCACAAACAATGCCTCCACCCCCTCCCCCACAAACAATGTCTCCACCCCCCTTCCCCACAATGTCTCCACCCCGTTCCCACACACTCAATGCCTCCTGCCTCACCCAAATGCCTTCAGCGTTAGTTTGCCCAGTAGGTAGGGTCCCTATGTAGGTAGCTTTCCTTGCTGTAGGTAGGACCTCCCTGTAGGTAGCTAGTCCTCTGCATGTAGATGCCCCCCTATAGGTAGTGTAGGGATTTCACTCTGGGGTTAACTCTGGGATCGTCCTTGACACAGCCACAGGACATGTTCCTACTTTATTCAGCAGCAAACAATAATTTCTTAGGCAAGTCTGGCTCCTCGCCAGCTTTATTAGGTAGGTTGCAGGATAAACAAAAACATAACATAGGAATCAAAATAAAAACCTAGGCCGTCCAGCCACTAACTGTACAATACAGCATCCCTGACTATCAACTGGAGGGCTTTTCCCTGCCAGTTAAAACATGCATCCTGCAACCTTCACTCACTGTTCACACACAGCATTTGTGCCCTCTTGCCTTTTCTTCTTAGTTCTCCTGTATGAGAAAGACAAGGGGTCTAACACTTCACCCGTGTTACCACAACTTGTCACAGTCCACTTCACTGTTGTGGGTCACTCACAGCGCCTGGCTGTGTGCTCCTTGCAAGGTCCCCTTCCTCTCCCCACAGCCACCTTGCTGTCTTTTGGAGAGAGTCCAGACTACACTTCCTGGACTCTTACCTTATGAGTGTCTCTGCTAGCTCACCTAGGATAAAGGTTTTCAAAAAACACTCTTTTATTGCCCTTAATCCTGCCTCTATGCCACAGTAGGTAGATCACCCATTGTACAGGCATACAGGAGTAAAGTGGTGTATAGAGGGATGAAAGAGGAGTGTACATGGGTGACAGTGAGGTGTACAGGAGTGACAGAGGGGTGTACATGGGTCACAGTGAGGTGAACAGAAGTGACAGAGGGGTGTAGAGGAGTGTACATGGGTGCAGAGGGGATGACAAAGGGGTGTACAGGGGTGACAGAGGGGTGTAAAGGGGTGACAGAGGGGTGTAAAGAGGTGACAGAAGGGTGTAGAGGGGTGTTAGAGGGGTGACAAGGGGTGTAAAGGGATAACAAAGAGATGTATAGAGAAGACAAAGGGGTGAAAGAGGGGTGACAGGGATGTACATGGATGACAGAGGGGTGTAGAGGGGTACACATGGGTGACAGCGGAGTTACAGGGGTGACAGGGGGTCGATGAGGGTGACAGAAGTGTCGAGGGGTATAAAGAGGTGTACATGGGTGACAGAGGGGTGTACATGTGTGACAGAGGGGTGTAAAGGGGTGACAGAAGGGTGTACAGGGGTGTTGAGAGGTATAAAGAGGTGTAGATGGGTGACAGAGGGGTGTACAGGGCTAACACAGGGTGACAAGGGTTGTAGAGGGGTGACAGAAGGGAGTGGATGAAGTACCTGAAGCTGAGTAGGCCTTTGTCAGTGCTGCTCCTGCTTCTTCCCTCCATCCCCATTATTCTGCTGAGGGACCAGGGAGAATCCAGAGTCCAGAGCTATTCCACAGGAGAAGGAGGATTCATGGGCATCAAAGCTGCAGCTTCCCCGTCCTGGCGCTTTACACAAACTTCTCTTCCATCCTGCCTGAGCGCCTGTGACTCGCTGGAAAAATAAAAACAATGTCGGCATCGGGTCACCCTGGTTGGGAATCACTGCCTCAGTGTAATGTGTGCCAGGCTCCCTGTGCAAGCAGGTGCAGATTCTGGGTTAACACAGACTGTTTATTAAAGGAGTACTCCAGACAAATAATTTATTTATCCAATACGCCTGGGTGACCAACATTAAAATAATAAACTTTAAAGGGATACTCTAGGGAATTTTTTTTTTTTTTAATCAATTTGTGGCAGAAAGTTATACAGATGTGTAAATAATTTTTATATAAAAATCCTCAATCCTTCTAGTACTTATCAGCTGCTGGATGCTCCACAGGAAGTTGTGTAGTTCTTGCTAGTCTGACCACAGTGCTCTCTGCAGACACCTGTGTCTGTGTCATGAACTGGCCAGAGCAGGAGGGGTTTCCTATGGGGATTTTCTCCTGCTCTGGACAGTTCCTGACATGGACAGAAGTGTCAGCAGAGAGCACTGTTGTCAGACTGGAAAGAACTACACAACTTCCTCTGGAGCATACAACATACTGGTGGAAGGTAAGTTAAAGTTTGGGATTGTAAAGGGGTGGTTGGCATAAAAAACAACTAATCCCTTTATACAATATAGGGGATAAGTGTCTGATCACATGGGGGGGGGGGGGTGAGATGTCTAGGGGCAGAGTGTTCCCCTTTCATTTTGATGTACAACCTCCTGTCCTGTCATTGTCTCCAGGCTTCTATCTGGGTTCTGTAGGTCAGCGGTGGACGTTCCCTTCTACAATCACTGCTCTGATTGGCTCCTGTGTGGAGATTCCTTGTACATATCATCCTAAAGGGACCTCAGGACCGTCCAGCCCTGTATGGTACTTATATGATAAAAGCGGTCATTCAGAGATCCTAAATACCAAGGCTTCATATGCAGTACTGGAGAATTACGAGGACCGAACCTCACTGGTCCCAGGACAGGACTGTACCCTGAGGATAGACCCTGTGACGAGAGAAGATGGGAACAAATATTATTATCCAGGGATCGCAGAAAACAGATACATAAATGCAGACAGAATATATGCTCGAACTGTTTATCTTTATGTCACAGGTAAATATATAAAATAACTGTGTAATGACTTGTCCCAGTCTTGTCCGAGTGCTTAAACGTCTCTAGACTTTTCTAAACTTTTCTGACCATACCTGCTCAGCTGCTTATATACATCTGCAGTGTGCTTGTATAACTAATCAGTGAAAGGCGATATTTTCTGTAGCTAGCGTTCTGCATTGTATTCCAATTTATGGTATCTGATTTTGGTCGTGTTTTCCTGGATTAGCGCCTTGCTTTCTGATTCAGCATCTCTCTGGCTCTCTCAGTTCTGACTTTGGCTTGCTGACTCTGATTTATCTGTTGTCTTGTTTGTCTCCCTCTGTATTGTTACCTTTTGTTTTTCCTGACCATCCCTTGACCTGTGGCTGGGTATTTTTGTAGCTTGTTATTTTCACTCTGAAGTAGATAAGCAGGGACCATCTTCGTGGTTGTAGATCCATCAGTTAGGGTAGGTACGCAATAGAAAGGGAACGGGGCTGTGGGTGAATGCAGGACTTCACCTTTTCCCAACCCATATGTGACAGACTGATACCAGGAACCACTGGGAATCTCCTCACTTGTGTTCTATCACAGTGTTTCTCAAGTGCCCCCAACAGGTCATGTTTTCTGGATTACCTTAGTCTTTCACAGGTGAAATAATTATGGTCAGTGAATAAGACATCACCACAGTTATATCACCTGTGAAAGACTAAGGAAATCCTGAAAACATGACCTGTTGGAGGGAGTTGAGGACCGAGCTTGAGAAACACTGATCTGTCATTATATTCATTAGTGTTATACTTATTCCTATAGGGTATAATGTATGTGACTGGTCTCCTAGTGTATGTTATAGATGACAAATTCTAATACATCACCAGAAATGCGTAATAGTGTCTATTTTTTTTAATGTTATATTTTAACACTAACAGATAAAGTGGACATTCTGATTCTGGGGTCTAAAGTTATGACTGAAGGAGAAGCCACCATTATTCAATGTATTGTTGTTCACACGTGTGGCTCCAGTCCTCCTTCTCTACAATGGAACAAACCTGGTCAAGTGAAAAATATTTCAGAAGAGTATTTTGATGGATCATGGCGAAAAGAATCACAACTCACCTATATCCCTTCATATGTGGATGATGAAAGTCCAGTGGAGTGCACGGCTACATATCCTAATGGACAAGAAACGAAACAATCAGCAGCACTGTACATCAACCGTACGTATTATAGGGAACATATGTCGCAACTTTCTCAGCTATAAAATCCTAGTGTAAAATACTAAAATCCTTGCTGCTTGAAGTCACCACCAGGGGGAGCTTTGAGGCTTTCTGGAGACTAATGTTTATTTATTTATTTATATATTTTTTGATTCATTGGGAGCTATATACAGTGTGTTTTATATGGAAACAGTCAGAATTTATTTCATTAACAGAGAAAAGTAATCTAACTATTTATACCTTCAATGCAGGAGCTTTGGGTGTGAATTTAACTTTCTTAAAGCTTTGAGGTTGTTTACTTTTTATTCTATAGATGCCGCAGCTGGAGTTCACATCACAGTTAAGAATAAAGGTGGATTTAAGACATTGACATGTGATTTCCTTAGCAGCCGACCTAATGTATCTCACTACACCTGGATGCAGGATGGATCTATATTACACAATAAGACGGGGAAGACTCTGACCCTACACAATAACGATACCTACGGGCGGTATTCATGTATCGTTCACAACAGGGCTGGGGATTCCTCCTCAGAGGAGATTTACCATAAGGGTGAGCATTCTGGAACAGACATCCTTTTAAATCTATACTTGCACAGATTGTGGGATATTTTTTTCTATACACACCTCATGTTGTTATAGCAAAAGGCGTTAACCCCTGAAGGACTCCTGGTTTTTCATCCTTACCTTTTAAAAACCATAACCCTTTCAATTTTGCACCTGAAATTCCATATTATGGCTTTTTTTTCTGCAGTGTTATAGCCCCCTCTAGTGGCTATAACACTGAACACACACTGATCTACACAGATCACTGCAATGCATTAACATGGCAATGATCAGTGTTACCGGCGGTCAATTGCTCAAGCCTGGATTTCAGGCTAGGAGCAATCAATCGCCGATCGGATGCACAGGAGGCAGGTAACAGACCCTCCACTCACGTTCTAGCTGATCGGGAATCGCGATTTCACAGCGATGGTCCCGATCAGCCCGACTGAGCTGCCGGGAGTGTATTTTTGTTACTTTAGATGCGACGATCAACTTTGAACGCCACGTCTAAAAGGTTAATAGTGCGTGGCACAATGATCGGTGCCGTACGCTATTAGCCCAGGGTCCCGGCTTTCATTAGCCGCCAGGACCGGCCTGCTGTGATGCGGGGTCACGGCGTGACCCAGCGTTATAGACCGGGACCATGCACAGGGTGTACAGATACGCCCTGCATCCTTAAGAGGATAAAGGGGTACTCTGGTGGAAAAAAAAATGTTTTCAAATCTACTAGAGCCAGAAAGTTATACTGTTTTGTAAATTACTTCTATATCAAAATATTAACCCTTCCAGTAGTTATCAGCTGCTGTATGCTTCACAGGAAGTTGTGTATTTCTTTCCAGTCTGACCACAGTGCTCTCTGCTGACACCTCTGTCCATATTAGGAACTGTCCAGAGCAGGAGAGGTTTGCTATGGAAAATTGTTTCTGCTCTGTAGAGTTCCTACTTACTGATTAAAGGTTCCTAATAGGGGAAGGCTAGGCTTCTATTCCCATTGTGACGCAGATCAGCCACAATGCCATACAGGGGAAGGTCGCACAGGTGCAAAATACTAAATACTAAAGGGGTATTCCAGGTAAAAACATTTTATCCCCTATACGAAGGATAGGGGATAAGATGTATGATCGCGGGGGGCCCGCTGCTGAGACCCCCCCAAGATCTCCCAGCATTCTATGTGGGGACTGCGTCTCTAGTTTCGGAAACCTCTGGGTTTCCGGGACTGGGGAGGTGATGTCACGCCACACCCCCTCCATTTATGTCTATGGGAGGGGGCGTGACGGCCATCACGCCCCCTCCCATAGACATGAATGGAGGGGGCGTGGCGTGACGTCACGTCCCAGTCCCTGAAACCTGGAGGTTTCTGAAACCGGAGATTCAGCACCCGCATAGAATACGGGTGCTACAGGGAGATCGTGGGGGGGGGGGGTCTCCGCAGCGGGCCCTCCCGCGATCAGACATCTTATCCCCTGTTTTGTTGTTCATCGGTATTTTGCACCTGTGCGACCTCCGTTACAGCATTGTGGCTGATCTGCAATAGGAATGGGAGCATAGCCTTCCTTTATATCAGTAACCTTCAATCAGTAAGTGTGGCCTCTTTACTGTGATTTTTTGAGTGATTTATGTCCTTTTTTTTAGTTGTTTTTTTTTTTTTTCCTGGACAGTTCCCCACAAGGACAGAGGTGTCAGCAGAGAGCACTGTGGTCAGACTGGAAAGAACTACACAACTTCCTGTGGAGCATACAGCAGCTGGAAGTATTAAGACTTTTAAATAGAAGTAATTTACAAATCTGTCTAACTTTTTGACACCAGTTGATTTAAAAGCATTTGTTTTCCACCGGAGTACCCCTTTAATGTTAGGATTTTTTATGGTCTAAAGCAGTGTACAGAGTCAGGTCAGCGTCTCTAGTGGTCCAGGATAGTGAATGGAATAATGGTAACACCCCTGGTGGTCTGGGGCAGTGTAGATGCTCATATGAACATTCTTAGTAGTCAAGGGTGTCAACATCCTTGGCTGTTTAGAGGAGGATAAGTGTTATTGTTTTATACATTGTGTCCAGTAGGTAGTTGGATCCAGCATTGCACGAATAACAGAAAGCTTAAAGGAGTACTCCAACATCAGGTAACAAAAGTGCTGAAGAAGCATGTAGCATTGCTTACCTGTTTGGTCCAGTTCGTTCTAAAATCACTAAAAATCTCCTAGGAGGTCTTAGGCTTGTACTACATTATGGAGCAGTCACTGTATTACAATTCCCAGAAAGAATTGCTTTCCCTCAGCTCTTTATTACAGTCCTTTCACCCTGCCTACTCCCCTCACAGCATTCATGACAGTTAATCGCCCTGGGCTGCTGCAGAACAACCCATTTCACAACAGACTATGGCACAATTAGTGAGTTTACAGCACCTGCTGTATTCATTCCCTGTCTGCTTCTCTGCCTGATGCATCGCCCACATTTTAATCAGTTGTATATGTATCTATTCACATACAGGTGAAGAACCAAAAGATCAAAGGAATTACACGAACATTATCCTTCCAGCATCGATTGGAACCATCTGCCTACTACTCCTTGCATTGCTCGTATATGCTTGTTGGAGGTAGGCATTTAATTAATCAACTGTATCAATCAATTAATTTAGTCCTCATCATTGTGCTCCCTTCTTTAACTGTGCACTGTCTGGTTTAAAAATCCTATTTAAATGTATCAAATTGGCATTCTGGTTTGATAGAGAGGAGTCTCTTATTTGTATCCTTCATGAGCCGTAGTGGAGACGGGTTCAAAGAGTATTGAAGGAAATCTGTCACCAGTGTTACCTGCACTAACCTGTCGGTGCCACCAGGTAGTGCAGGTGACACTGATGACAATGGTTTTCACCTTGTCCCGTTCCGTGATGGGGGTCTTCGGTAATCTCCTCCATTAGCTCCGCTCCGGGCACCCAGCTTGGGCCACGGGCGGAGCTTAGTGACATCACCGCTGCTGTTCTCTCACAGCGGGACCCAGCAGGGAGCAGCATCGGTGATGTCAATAAGCTCCGCCCATGCCCCAAGCCACTGGTGCTCTGTGCTGGGTCTCGCAGCCGCAGTAATGTCAGTAAGCTCCGCCCATGCCCCAAGCCGGGTGCCCAGAGCGGAGCTTACGGAGGAGATCACCGCCACAGAACGGGACAAGGTAAGTACAATTGTCATCAGTGTCACCTGCACTACCTGTCGATAATGACAGTTTAGTGCAGGGGACACTGGTGACAGATTTCCTTTGAATACTCTACCTGCAGCCACATTCTTTACATAGAAAGCTCAATAATTTTAATTGACACCATGTAATGCTTAATTTCCCCTGTAGGGGCACTAAAAATTTAACATTTTTGAAAGCTTCCCCATCCTGCAGATTAAAGAAGATTGCTATATTTTCGAAAATGAAGAGTAACATGGTTTTGGGGTTGTCTACCTATATGCTTGTGCTCCATGAGCCGCTGCTTTCTGAGAGCCCGGGGACATTTCTGTGGCTTTACCTTACACGGCTGTCAAATCAGTACAACTTTACTTTCACTTTACTGCTCACAAAGAGCTTTATTCAGCTCTGTATCTCTCCAACATGCAAGCAGATTCTCTCAGCTGCTGCAGCACTCTTAGGGGCAGATCCTGGTAAACTGCTTCTATCCTCTCTCTTTCCTGGCTCTGCTGGAACTAAAAAAATCTAAGATGGCTACAAGCACATGTCCACAAAACTCCTCCTCCCCAGTTTAATCATTGTTTAGTTGTATAGTCCGCCATCTACTGGACATTTCATTTAATGTACCAACAATAATCCCAGGGGATTGAAGACATTCTAATGACTCTCTATGTGAATGCCCCATAGTAGTTTTTCATCATTTTTTTAAATTGTTTTTATTTATTTATTTATTTATTTATTTATTTATTCATTAGCTTAAAATGTATTAAAATAGGTAATTTTTATTTTACTAGTGCCTGACATCAACAGCAGTAATAATTCTGACATATTTTATATCTCCATAGAAAAAGACAGAAGAAGCAGCACAAAGCAAAAAAGAGCAGCACCGAGGTATGTGACATGATAAGATAATGAAGACAACACATATGTTATTTCCCCTTTAAGGACGTATGGTGATCATAAAGTTAAAGGGGTACTCCGCTGCTCAGCATTTGGAACAAACTGTTCAGAACGCTGGAGCCGGGAGCTCATGATGCCATAGCCCCGCCCTTTCATGATGTCACACCCCGCCCCCTCAATGCAAGTCTATGGGAGGGGGCGTGATGGCCATCACGCCCCCTCCCATAGACTTGCATTGAGGGGACGGTTTGAGGGGGCGGGGGCGTGACATCATGAGGGGGCGGGGCTATGACATCATGAGCTCCCGGCGCCGGCTCCAGCGTTCGGAACAGTTTGTTCCAAATGCTGAGCCACGGAGTACCCCTTTAAATATTCTTGATTCCCTATCTAAAGATATTAGATTGCGGGGGTCCCACTGCCCGATCTCTGATCCGGCACCCTGTTATTCGGTGCACAGAGAAAGTTTCCTTCTAGGTGTAAGAAATACCCTTTCTATTCTATAATCCATCGCAGTAGACTTTCTATTTCTGTAATTATTTCCTTTTATTTTCCTTCGATTTTTTAATAAATAATATTAACTCTTTTCGTTCCCTCAGACTGAAGAAATATATACTGACCTGAGGAGATCAGAAATTCGGGATATATACCATGAGTTGAAGGTAATCGGGACAATACACTGACCCTTCATAATGAAGTTCTCTGCCGGTGTTTATTGTCATAACTTTGGAGATGGTAAAACATGGCTGTTGTGTTGCTGGGCGCAACCCCCCCCCCCCCCCTGCGATCTCCCTGCAGCACCAGGCGTTCATTTAGAACACCGGCTGTGGTGTCAAAGGATGTGACATCACGGCCTTGCCCCTACCGTGACATCATGCCACACTCCCCTCAATGCAATTCTATGAGAGGGAGTGTGGTGGATGGCCGGCCCCCTTCCATAGACTTGCGTTGAGGGGGCATGACATCACGACGAGGCGTTGACGACAACACAAGCTTACGGCGCCGCATCGCCAGTCATCCGGCACGGACCCCAGTGATCAGACATCTTTTCCCCCATCCTTTGGATAGGGGATAAGATGTCTAGGGGTGGAGAACCCCTTTAACTTCACAGTCCAACACCAAACTCCAAACATGGAGAAATACAATACACAAAACAGGTCTGAAATCCAACCAAGTCACAAAACAGATATAAAGCTGGACACGAAAAAATGGACCATAGTACAGATGGATAAGTGGACAGAACGATGGTAAAAGCCAAACAGGACAAAAACAAATAAGCCATGGTAATGCACAGACACGTACACAGACTTGTCAGGTCCGTTCATTCCAACAGTGAAGAAGTGGCTTCTTTTTAGCATGGTTCAATACCAGAGTTCAATAGGCGGTTCTGGGTGGAACCAAATCCCCCCAACACCCATAACCCCAAACCCTCCTATCCCCCCCCCCCTCCTCCCCGCTTGCCTGTGCGCACACACATGGCTCAGACAGACATGATGCGGTGAGGCACTTCACATGGACTCTTCTTTTTTCCCATGTGAACCTTATTCTTTAGTATTACTATTTTTTTTTATTATTTCTTCATACAGTATTTATTTGATCTAATTGCCTGTATCTTGTATTATTTTACAGCCTGTGACCTCTGCAGACACCACTGTTGTAAGATCACCTATCGGGGCAACTCAGGAGTATGAAAATATTCGTAGACCTAATTTTTAATAAAACCATCTGTGATAAACATGGGGTCAGTTGTGTTACTTTATAGGATAGAAAATAGTAAAACCATAAAATGAGTGAAAAAAAAAATCATTGAAATTCTTCTAAAGGGCCAAGTCAAATTGTACTTTTGCCCCTCTGATTGATGTCAGCTGGAACACTCTATGGGCCGAGTGGTGGACGATCCTGGGGCCAAACTTAGAATTCAATTGATAATGTAGTTATGTGGATCCCATGGAAACAGAAACTATTAGCTGCAAAGCTCCGATCCTTCCATTTATTCTACACACAAGTTCTAATACCAAATAAACTCGCTACAGAAAAAGGTTTTATCAAACACCTTATCCCCTTTAAGTGATAAAACAGCAAAAAACAACTGACCAGACCCCAGTTTTTTAGGAAAATAAACAAATACAGAATCCAAATTTTAAGTGTTGAGGTTGCGAGGAAGAAAAATCGCACACCCTGTATAGTGGTCCTGTCACCACAGACGATTCAGAACCCAATATGATGAGTTTATGTCAGGATTTCAATTGTTCTCGATACAAATCCGTTACAGTACTACATGCAACAGGCTGCAACTCACATCCCAACCACTAGGTGGCCACACATACACATACAACAGATAAAGCTCCCAACAGGATCACACAACTATGTTTTTTTGTTTTTTTTCTAAGCTAGTCCTATTGTGACACATTTTGGGATATGTCCTGAACTGAGCAAAAGGTAAGGAAGGACACAACTGTGTATATAAAGGAAGAAAAACTGAAGAAGAAAAGAAGAACATAATGTGCTGCATAAAGTAAAATACATTGAGAGGAGTTGTCTACCTTACACTAGCTGAGTGCCCAGCATTGCCCGTTCTTCCTACCTACACAGTGATGAAGAGGAAAAATAACACAATATTGTGGGAGTACTGTGAGCCTTGCATTGTGTTCTGCCTGTAGCCCAGATTTCCTTGTCTCCTAAAAAATATTTGTCTGGTAAAGCCATATCGGAGCTCTTAGGGAAAGCTTTGTGGCAAGCATACTGGCTGCCACACAGCTTTCCCAGTCTCTTAAAGGGTACCTTTCATAAGAAAAACTTCTGAAATATTATAGATTAATGTATGCAGAATAACTTTCCAATATCATGTTATTAAAAAAAATATGCTTCTTTCTATTTAATTTTCCACTGTGAAAAAAATGACCACCAGGGGTCTCCCTACCAGTTCTGGCCGCAAGCCTTTTTTAAAAATAGATTTCAGACTCATGCTGGAGTCCTAAGTCTCAGACTGCAGCCGGGACACAGACAAGCTCAGCACTGTTCCCTTACGGGCAGAACTGGTAGGGAGACCCCTAGTGGTTATTGTTTCAAAGTGGAAAATTAAATAGAAATAAGCATATTTTTTAATAACATGCTATTGGAAAGTTATTCTGCAAACATTAATCTATAATATATCAAAAGTTTATTTGATGAAAGGTACCCTTTAAAGCCCTGCACTCCTCATTGCAGAAGCACTGCCTTGCGCTCTCCCTGCCCCCACACCTTTTGACATGTTATAGAGACACATGAAAAGTTTAGATTTTTCAGTGTTCCACGACCAATAGCTAAAACTAGCTGGGAGAAGAGCGCGCTAACGGTGCATTCACATTGAGCAATTAAAGCTGAATCTCTGCTCCTGGAATTCAGCAAGCGCAGATTCAGTCTGGCAGCGGACAGAACATTTTTGGCAGTAGGACCGCGCAGCTCTGTGCCGTCACCATTAACTGCTATGCAGAGCTCGCGGACTTCCATGCAAAGAATGAACATGTTCCTTTGTTGCGCAGAACAATATAAGTGTCACAATTATCCCCCGCTGAAATTGCTCAGTGTGAATGGGTTTCGCGGAAGACCCATCCAGACTGATGCTGAAGTTTATCGCACGTAATTACTTATTTGTTAATGGGTAATTATTTATATATGGGTTTTGCACGCGGCTGAGTACCTCCTATAGATAATACAGCATTATAATAGTGAGGCCTTTCTACAGTATAAATCTGAGGGTTTTTTCTCCCATGATGTTTTGCATGACTGTACTTGAATTACGTACATATACAATACATTCTTAATCGTTCTCTTCCTTCCCCTTTTTTCTAAGTGATGTTCTTTATAATTGTATTTTATTACATTTTTTTATGCATTTTATGAACATTTCCCCTGAAACAACTGCTGCAGGAGAAATATGGGTCGAACATTTTATCACGTCATGCCCCCTTAATGCAAGTCTGTGGGAGGGGGTGTGGCAGCCACCATGCCCCCTCCTATAGACTTGCATTAAGGGGGCATGATGTGATGTCACAAGGGGCATGGCCATGACATCATGACCCCACAGCCCGCACCCAGCATTTAGAACAAAATGTTTCAAATGCTGGGGCAGTGGAGTACCCCTTTAAAGGGTACTCTGCCAGAAAATATCTTATTCCCTATCCAAAGGATGTGTTTTTACCAAAGCCATAAATATTAGATGTTAGGCAGCTATAATAGGCTATCAGATAACTAATGTGTTTGTGGGTGTCCGAATCCCCACACCTTCCAATATCATTAAAGTGGGTATTTATTTTTATTTTTTTAAATGAACTGGTGCCAGAAAGTTAAACAGATTTGTAAATGACTTCTATATAAAAATCTGAATCTTTCCAGTACTTATCAGCTATTGAATGCCCCACAGGTAGTTCTTTCCAGTCTGATCACAGTGCTCTCTGATGACACCTCTGTCCATGTCAGGAACTGTCCAGAGTGGGAGAAAATCCCCATAGCAAATTTCTCCTGCTCTGGACAGTTCCTAACATGGACAGAGGTGTCAGCATAGAGCACTGTGGTCAGACTGGAAAGAACTACACAATTAGCAGCTGATAAGTACTGGAAGGATTAACATTGTTAAATAAAAATAATTTACAAATCTGTTTAACTTTGTGGCATGAGTTGATTTGGAAAAAAATGTTTTCCACAAGAGTACCCCTTTAACATTCCTACCTGGCCTCAATCTTTTGCCAATGATTTAAGACTAACATTTTCTACAATCTAAGGCTACATTCACGAGGCAGAATTTCCAAGCACATTTGGCTGGAAAAATTCCAATTGGAAATTCTGCAAAATTTACTGCATTGTAGTGAATGTGGATTCCACTGTCCTATTCCAGTAGCAGAATATCCACTGCAGAAATTTTCGCGGTGGAAGTGCCGCATTTTGGATTGTTCACAAACATTGAACCTGTCAATCACCATTATTTTTAAATTAACTTACTTTTTCACAAATATTAGTTTTTCAAAAAAGTTGATGTTTTTTAATTAACTGAAGTATTATATTTTTCACATGATATAGCTATTAAATTCCTAAAATTCCAAATTGCTTATATTGCTATTTTAAATTGCTTAATAGCGATCAGATTTAAAAAAAAAAAATTCCTGCACTGTCATCTGTCATGTCATTGTGTATATGTATCTTCTGTTACTTTACAGCCTGGGAAGTCAACACGTGTCACCAATATGAGAAGATAATATTAGAACAAAAAGTGTCAGTTTACCTCTAAATAATAAAGTAGAGTAAAAAAAAAAAAAAAAAACATCACAGATGGATCCTCAGCGCCAATGTCTGGAGTCAAAAATAACGCCTGAGAAAATGTGAAAATGATAAGAATATAGTATAAACCCTCAATGTTTCATAAGTAAATGAATAATACATAAAGTTGAGTAGTAAGGATCTATTTTGTTCCCTTCCCCGAGGTCTGACACCATTTATTGTAATGAGTACAGGTTAGAATGCTGCCTGATAGTTATTTGCTAGGGCTTTACCCCCCTTACTGCTATAGCTTTATAAGGACATGTTCTGCAGGAGATGCCATTCTGGTTGTGTATGTGTGTAGGCCTGGCTGGCAGTAGCAGCAGCATGTGTGGTGACTGGTGGAGTTATAGTAGCCAGCGGACAGCAGGGGTTGTGAATTATCGGGAGTAGTAGTAGCCAGCAGACAGCAGGGGTTGTGAATTAGTGGTGGTTGTAGTAGCCAGCAGACAGCAGGGGTTGTGGATTAGTGGGAGTAGTAGTAGCCAGCAGACAGCAGGGGTTGTGAATTAGTGGGGGTCGTAGTAGCCAGCAGACAGCAGGGGTTGTGGATTAGTGATAGTTGTAGTAGGGGCAGTCACATTGCTGGGATTTGTAGTGCAGCAGAATCACTGGACCCAGCAATACAGGTCAGCCCACTGTTTTTATTATTTTTTTAAACCCACCTCTATGCTGTCTCCTGATTGGCCTATGCAAGTAATGATTGACTAACTTGCTGTCACGTGATCTTGCTGCTATCTGCAAAGTATTCTGGGCTACTCATGTGTTCCTCATCCCTTCTCCTATAAGGGTGCCGTTGTGAAGGCTCACACAAAGTTAACCTGGAAAGTTCTAATGTTCACCGGACATCATTTTAGGCAAAGTTAAAAACATAGTTTGACTTTCCCAATTTTACTAGTGTACGAGTGCATGTGTGTGTATATGTGTGTATATATATATATATATATATATATATATATATATATATATATATAATGTTTTTTTAACATTTTGGATGCGGTAATCAAGTTTGACCGGAGCGTCTAAGGGGTAAATGGCGGGCATCACCGTGATTGGTGATGTCCGGCATTAGCCACAGGTCCGTTGGCAGATAGCTGCCAGTGCCACCCCACTATGACTTGCGCTCAGCTCCTGAGTGCGTGTCATAGAAGGGAAGCAAGACAAAGGCACACAGGTACGCCCTTCATTCCTAAGAGGTTATAGTGTCCATATCATTTTACAAAAAGAGACATGTCAAAAGTTTTGATCAGTCGGGGTCTCAGCGCTCAGTGCTTACATCATGCTGTGCACTGTGGCGCACTTATTCATGACAGGTAACAGCTTTTCCCACAAGTTGAAGTTTAAGTGCAGAGCCAGGTAGGAGAAAGTGAAAGAGATGATGATGATCTGCGCCACTCTCTGAGGCAGCCCCCTCACTTCCTCTATGTGAGCTACAAAGAGTGAGATCAGTGTGCGAGACAACAGAATCAAGTATCTCTGGAGCTCAGCTGCTAAAGGTTGGTGGTTCTACCCGCAGAAGATCGCATCTTCTTACTGGTGGCTCCGTCAAAGGACAGACTCACCCTCTCATACCTCATTCCCAGGTTATCCAGCCCCATTATGCCAACAGGTAAGTGATGCAAAGAAATGCGTGTCTGTGGTTTGTGTTTGGGGAAATTGTTGCAATGTTGTTTTTAGGTGACCACAGGACAATTTTGAGGTCCCTGGCATAAGTAACCTCCTCCCTGTAAAAGGAAGCTCATGGATTTTCTTAATGTGGATGTATTTTCACTTGAAGGCTAAGTAGAGATTTGAGATGCAGAAAATATTACAAAACTATTGTAAAAAACAAACAAACAAACTGGGGAAAAATGTGTGTAAGTGGGTAAGTAACTGGCTCAGTGATAGGAAACAGAGGGTGGTTATTAATGGTACATACTCTGAGTGGGTGACGGTTACTAGTGAGGACCACAGGGGGCAGTACTGGGTCATATTCTTTTTAAAATATGTATTTATGACCTTGTAGAGGAATTATATAGTAAAGTGTCAATCTTTACACTTGATACTAAAGCAGATATTATAATAGAGGACAGTTCACTGTGTATAGTAGATAACACAATAGAGGAAATGGCACTGTCTATAGTAGATAACACAATAGAGGATGGTGCACTGTGTATAGTAGATAACACAATAGAGGATAGTGCACTGTTACATATAGATCTGAATAACACAATAGAGAACAGTGCACTGTAAATAGTAGATAACAAAATAGAGGACAATGCACTGTATATAGTAGATATACACTGGGGACAACTGACATGGAAAACAACTTAAGAACTTTAGTCGACAGTAAATGTAACTGCAGTGACCAGTGTGGGGGGGGGGGGGGGGTGCATCAAGTGGGGGCAAAGATGCCCTCGGCAAGGAAATAAATCTACTGCTGTACAAATCCCTAGTCAGACCACACATAGAATACTGTGTACAGTACTGGGCACCAGTTAACAAGAAAGATATAGTGGAGCTGGAGAGGGTTCAAAAACGGGCAACCAGAGTAATAAGGGAAATGGGAGGACTACAGTACCCAGAAAGATTATCAGAATTAGGGTTATTTAGTTTAGAAAAAAGAAGGCTTAGGGGAGACCTAATAACTATATATATATATATATATATATATATATATATATATATATATATCAGGGGACCGTACAGAGATCTCTCCCATGATCTATTTATACCCAGGACTGCATCTATAACAAGGGGACATCCTCTACGTCTAGAGGAAAGAAGGTTTCTACACCAGCACAGATGGGGGTTATTTACTGTAAGAGCAGTGAGACTGCGGAATTCTTTGCCAGAGGAAGCGGTCATGGGGAACACAATAAAAGAGATCAGGAGGGGTCTGGATACACTTCTAGAAGGTAATAAAATATTATGGATACTAGATCTATAGGGACAGAATGTTGATGCAGGGATTTATTCTAATGCCCTATTTACATAGAGTCAGGAAGGAATTTTGCCCCTGGTATGGGGCAGTTGGCATTAGCTTCATAAGGGTTTTTGGCCCTCCTCTGGATCAACACAGCAGGGACACAATAGATATAGGTTGAACTGAATTGACGTTTGTCTGTTTTTAACCGTATGAACGATGGCCCACATTTATCATTGTCTTTAGACTGTTTTTTGTGTCTAAAAAAGGGGCAAAAAAGGAGCAAGTAGGGTTTTTTGCGCCTTTTTTTGCCCCTTTTTGTTTACTTATTTCTGTCGATTTTGAGTTGCAATCCACTGATTTTGGCAATATACATGATATGGACGGGTTTTATCAACTGCGCCTTTTTGTGAAAAGGAGCAAAAAAGGCACAAAGCCACTGAAAAGTCTCAAAAACTACACCAGCATAGACATAGTGTAGCTTTTTGGTGTATGTGAAGAGAGAAATTACAGAAAATGTGACCTGCACAAAATTTATCATATGCCCTTTGACCATTTAATAAATTTGGGTCTCCTACACATCACCAGCACACAAAAAAAAAAAGGTGTAAAAAAAATGCTTCATTTACACCTAGAATGATAAATGTGGGCCCATGTTTCTATGTGAAAAAAAACCAAAAACATCATGGTACTTGGAGCCAGGAATCTTGCTTGTATAAATACATATAAATGATTACAGAAGGTGGAATTACAGTAAGTGTGAAAACTTCAGACACATCATGTGGGAAAGAGTTTGGGGAATAACCTTGGACCTAAGGGTTACTTACCCGCCACTGTCCCTTCATCTTACATTTTAGTTCTACAATCTTAGATACAGCCAATGATGTGAACGCGGTTTGCACACCAAGGATGTTGTTGTCCTTTTTTACTCGACGAGTAACATAAACATTCTGAGAAATAGTGACTGCAAGTCCAAAATAGAATTTCTGAAAAACAGCTAAGGAAGTCTTAAGAAAGAAGAAGTTGCAGTTCCTGAATTTTAGACATTTTATAGAGTGAAGGGACAACAAATCCTTTAGCACCCAACTTCATCAATCTATTGAAATATACAGAGTCCTTCTTTATGAAACATAACCCAAAGTATGTGTTAAGAAATGATACTGTTGAGGTTTTGCCAGCATGTTTTGATATTGATCTTTTAAATATGAGATTAAAACTCCTTAAAGGGGTACTCAGCTGCTCAGCGTTTGGAACAAAATGTTCCGAATGCTTAGAGCCGGAGCGGGAGCTCGTGATGTCATAGCCCCACCCCTCATGACATCATGCCACGCCCCCTCAATGCAAGTCCATGGGAGGGTTCAGCTAAGAATAAATTAAATCATTCACATGAGAGGATATTGCAATTTTTAGAAAATAAGTCACTTCCTCAAATCCCAGATACGGACAGCAAAATTGTGTTACATTGTACTCGGCATGTGAGTAATTATTTATTAATTGTAGCTTAATACTTTGCAGTATCAGAAATTTTCTGATGTCATACAGTATCTTTTTGTTGTTATTCCTCTTATACCACATTGGGCTGAAATCGAGCATTATACGCAATGGGGAAGAATTTGTAAACAGTAACAAAAATTGTCATATTCGTGTTTTATTATATTTGTCTACACAGCAGATAAAGTAAGCGGGGAAGCGAGGAGATGACACTACAGAGCAGACTGTGTATAACAGAGTAAAGGAGGAGTCAATTAAATTAACCAAATTCAGAATTTTTTCTTTCAATTTCTTTATTTAAAGAAGATGTACAGCGAAACAAAATGTATCCCCTTGCCGCAGGATAGGGGATGAGTGTGCGATCGCCGGGGGGGGGTTTGGGTCCAACTGCTGGGACCCTCCCTGATGTGCCATACGGGGCCCTGGCTCTGCTATTGCACATTTCGTACCAATCACATCAACTGATCGAAACACATCCTCTCCATTCATTTTTTAGGAATGCTGTGTTTTTGCCAGCTGTCGTGCTCAGTGCGAACATCATTTTCATGAGCAGAGCCAGGGACAAGCCGAGTCGGAACCCCCCCCCCCCCCCCCCCACCCTAGACATCTTTGTAAAAGAGAGTATGTAACAAAATCATATACGTTGGGTAGATTTTGCCAAAATGATAAAAATCTCACAGCTGGAGGTTACATTGTAATTTTTTGCAAATAGGATGAATAATGGATATATTCAGTTCTGGCGCTCCTCCAAGTTCAAAGCAATGTATATATATATATATATACTGTTTTAAACTTGAAATGCAACAGAACTGGATATATTCATTATTCATAATATTTACCACTGCTGATTGCCGAAACCCGGGATGTTATTATTTTAATATTATCATTTTTGGGATTGTAACTAAGTTTTCAGTCACAAAGCCGCGCAGTTAGTTGGAAATAAGCTTCGGCTGTCAGCCTGAAGTTCTACTTCTGTTTTCCTTTTAAATGGAATTTCACAAAAAGAGAATTTTTATTTCCTAGCAATGTGTCGAGGAGGCGGAGACAGAGCTGCTCAAGTGCCATAACCTGGCATCCCTTCTAGCCCGCCTCTTCTAGCCCCTCCCTGACTGACAAACAGGACTCTGTAAGACAATTGTATTTCTCAATAGAAAGAGGTTTATGTGAACTTTTGAAAGGGTATTTTGCTTTGAGACAGGAGATTTTTTTAAATAGAATTATTTACAAATCAGTTCAACTTTCTTGTATCAGTTGATTTAAAGAGGTTTTCCAGTAAAGTACCTCTTTAAGGAGATAAGGGACGCCCTTGGTGGGTGCAACCAGGAGAATTTACAGACAGATTAAACTAAAAATATAAATTTAGATGAAATCAGATTGTGAAATTCAAATTTATTTATTTGTTATTTATTAAGATAAAATATTAACTCTGTCAAACACCTTTACTGCCTCAAGGGATAACAGCAGGGAAGATGTTTGATTTAGAGAGGAATAGGTGACCAGGTCAGTAACTGTGAGTGTCGTATTTGTCTCTTCCTAATTAAACCGGCCCAATCAATTCTAATCATTCATCTATAAATAATTAGTTTGGCATAAAGGATTATTTCACTTTTTTGTAGTGATGTTGGATGGAATTTTGTTTTCATTGTGTGGGAATTTCCTTGGTTTTGGGAAGGGTAACTATGAGAGGTTGCAGCATCTCAGGACAGACTTCACCGGAGAAAAAATAGGGTTAAACGGTTTTTGTTTTTTTGATTATTTTTGAGTATGGTCAAACTTCTCGTGAGCCTGGGAATTTATTCTGTGTAAGTTTGTTAAGAGTTGTAGATCTCTCTATAGATCTAAAGGGGGAATTTAGCTTAGATACGTTCATTGTTGACACATAAAATACATTTAGATTATTAAGGAAATGATTAATGTTTTCTTGGGAACAATATATATAACACTCAGTATTGTATAACATTACATATACTATGCTGTAAAAGGCAGCAAAGGCATTAGAGTTACAGTATATTGTGGCTTATGAAGCTTTTCACCAACATCATTCAGTAAAACACATTTTGAAAAAACATTTTAAGGGGTACTCCGGTGAAAAACTTTTTATTTTTTTTAAATCAACTGATACCAATAAGTTAAACAGATTTGTAAATTACTTCTATAAAAAAAAAATCTTAATCCTTCCAGTACTTATTAGCGGCTGTATACTACAGAGGAAATTAATTTCTTTTTGGATTTATTTTCTGTCACAACCAGAGTGCTCTCTGCTGACACCTTTGCCCATGTCAGGAACTGTCCAGAGCAGGAGAAAATCCCCATAGCAAACATATGCTGCTCTGGACAGTTTCTACAATGGACAGAGGTGTCAGCAGAGAGCACTGTGGTCAGACTGGAAATAACTACACAACTTCTTCTGGAGCACAACGCAGCTGATAAGTACTGGAAGGGTTAAGATTTTAAAATAGAAGTAATTTACAAATCAGTTTAACTTTCTGGCACAAGTTTATATGAAAACATTTTTAAACTATTGTCTAACATTTTATCCACTTTGTTGCTTTTCCAATAAAATAACATTTTGTTTCAAAGTGGCATCTTTATTTTTAATGTCGGTATTATCGTAACTAGAAATGAACAAACTTATTAAAAGCTTGGCTCTTCTGGTTTGCCGAACTCTATCAAAAGGTATTGGTTCTGGTTGAAGCTGTACTTAGCCCAAAAACGTGTGTATACAGTGGGGATCAAAAGTTTGGGCACCCCAGGTAAAAATTTGTATTAATGTGCATAAAGAAGCCAAGGAAAGATGGAAAAATCTCCCAAAGGCATCAAATTACAGATTAGACATTCTCATAATATGTCAACAAAAGTTAGATTTTATTTCCATCATTTACACTTTCAAAATAGCAGGAAAAAAAAATGGCATCTGCAAAAGTTTGGGCACCCTGCAGAGTTAATATCTTGTACTGCCCCCTTTGGCAAGTATCACAGCTTGTAAACGCTTTTTGTAGCCAGCCAAGAGTCTTTCAATTCTTGTTTGAGGTATCTTTGCCCATTCTTCCTTACAAAAGTCTTCCAGTTCTTTGAGATTTCTGGGCTGTCTGTCACACACTGCTCTTTTATGGTCTATCCATAGATTTTCAATTATGTTAAGGTCAGAAGATTGTGAAGGCCATGGCAAAACCTTCAGTTTACGCCTCTTGATGTCATCCCCCGTGGATTTCGAGGTGTGTTTAGGATCATTATCCATTTGTAGAAGTCATCCTCTCTTTAACTTCAGCTTTTTCACAGATGGCATCAAGTTAGCATCCAAAATTTGCTGAAATTTTATTGAATCAATTTTTCCTTCTACTCGTGAGATGTTCCCTGTGCCACTGGCTGCAATACAACCCCAAAGCATGATTGATCCACCCCCATGCTTAACAATTGGACAGAGGTTCTTTTCATTAAATTCTGTTCCCCTTCTTCTCCAAACGTACCTTTGCTCATTCCGGCCAAAAAGTTACATTTTAACCTCATCGGTCCTCAGAACTTGTTTCCAAAATGCATCAGGCTTGTCTATATGTTCATTTGCAAAGTTCAAATGCTGATTTTTGTGGCTGATGTTTCTGATGACTCTTCCATGAAGACCATATTTGTACAAGTATCTCTTTATAGTGGAATAGTGTACAACAACTCCAGTGTCTGACAGATCTTTCTGGAGGGATTGTGCAGTCAAACGTGGGTTTTGAATTGTTTTTCTCACAGTCCTGCGAGCTGTTCTGTTTGATATTTTTCTTGGCCTTCCAGATCTTGCGTTAATTTCCACTGTTCCTGATGACTGCCATTTCTTAATCACATTCCGAACAGAGGATATTGACATCTGAAAACGTTTTGCTATCTTCTTATAGCCTCTACAGCTTTGTGAGTGTCAACTATTTAGAAGAACCCATGGTGCTGATTGTTGGGGCAAGGTCAGATGAGTCTGGGCATTTAAAACCTTTGAGATTGACATCACGTGGTCTTCCCAGATAATGACTGAGAACAATCCATGACACTGGCAGGTCTCAGATTTGCAAAGGGGGCAGTGCATGCTATAAATTCTGCAGGGTGCCCAAACTTTTGCAGGCGCCATTTTTTTGTTTTCTGTTATTTTGAAAGTGTAAATGATGGAAATAAAATCTAACTTTTGTTGACATATTATAAGAATGTCTAATCTGTAATTTGATGCCTTTTGGAGATTAGTCCATCTTTCCTTGGCTTCTTTATGCACATTAATACAAATTTTTACCTGGGGTGCCCAAACTTTTGATCCCCACTGTAACACAATCTAAGAGACCTAAAAGCCCTGTAAAATCCTACTAGCTCCCCTAGGAGTGTATTCATGGACTTTTGGGCAAAGTTCATTTCAAAGCTATGGCTCCCATAGACTTGCATTGAGGGGGCGTGGCATCAAGAGGGGGCGTGGATGACCCCCACAGTGTGCACACAGTGTTCGGAACTAAATGTTCTGAACGCTGACTAATGGAGTACCCCTTTAAGGCTTATTTCATTGCCTGTTCGCAAAGAACTTGTTTGTTGCGAACCCAACATTTTTTCGAAAGTTCAGCGAGCCCGGTGAACCGGTCTTTTTAAAAATTTGTTTATCTCTTGTCTTGTCATTGATAAACTAAAATAAGTCCTCTTACAGCAAAATCTATTTATTACATCACTTTGGGGTAGAACCTTTTAATTACAGTGACGTGGGCCTTACATATATCTATGACTTGGTTTCCTGATTTAGTCGCTGACAAACCTCATACGGAATGGACGCTGTGAAGCCGGTTTATCTTCTCCTCATCTGTCAAGGTAAATAGTGTCACAATTACAGAATAATCCCATAGAATGAGATTCTGTGACCCCCGACCTCATGTCCTGTCATTGTCTCCAGGCTTCTATCTGGGTTCTGAAGGTCAATATTGGACGTTCCCTTCTACAATCACTGCTCTGATCGGCTCCTGTGTGGAGATTCCTTGTACATTTATTCTGGGGACCTCAAGACCGTCCCGCACTGTATGGCATTTATATGATAAAAGTTTTTATTCAGAGATCCTAAACACCAAGGACTCATCTTCAGTACTGGAGGAATACAGAGGTAGAACCTCACTGGTCCCAGGTCAGGGCTGTACCCTGAGGATAGACCCTGTGAGGAGAGAAGACGGGAACAGATATTATTATCCAGGGATCGCAAGAGATAAATCTATAAATGCATATGATCAACAATCTAAATCTGTATATCTCCTTGTCAGAGGTAAATATAAAACATTACTTAAAAAAAAAAAAATAAATAAATAAAAAAAAATAAATAAATAAAAAAAAAAAAAAAAAAATATATATATATATATAGTCAGCACAACTACCTAATACACGAGGGCACACTGCTGTGGCACACACAAAGTACAGTATACAAAAAAGGAGGTTGCAGTCGCACTCTTCAGACATTTCTGCATGTGGTGATACCAAATATGTTTATTTATTTATTTCATTGTTTTAAATATTTTATTTATTTATTTTTGTGTGTGTGTGGGGGGGGGGGAGCTTCTTCACATTTATGAATTTTGTTTACTTGTTTTCTCCACTATATACACAATATATAGTAATTTAGGGACTAAATATAGCAATTTTTTACTTACTGATATTAACCAGAAGGCAGACCAGAGGAAAAGATTGTAGGAGCCGGCCAAGAGGTGGCGAGCATTATTACTTTTGGCCCCCCCGCAATCACGCTGCCGGTGGTCCGATGAGAACCCCTGAGTCCTGCATGTACTTGTATTGATCAGTATTGATCACGACATCTGCGCAGAACTGTTTGTATGGTTTGTGCACAGTACTAGAGACCGTATCTCCAGAAGGATATAGATATACAGTGGTCCCTCAACATATGATATTAATTGGTTCCAGGAGAACCATCATATGTTGAAACCGTCATATGTCGAGTACATATGTCTATGTAAAAATGGTAATTGGTTCTGGGGCCTCGGAACCATTGTATGTTGAATACATATCTCTATGGGAAACTGCTAATTGGTTCTGGGATGACCATTGTATGGGGAGTGTTTAACAAACCAGGGTGCCTCCAGCTGTTGCACAACTACAACTCCCAGCATGCATGTACAGCCATTGACTGTCTGGGCATGCTGGGAGTTATAGTTTTGCAACAGCTGGAGGCACACTGATAGGGAAACATTGATGTATGGGGTGTATAGTGTGTCTATGTATTGTATGTGATGTGTGACATCGCATACAGTACTGTACAGTTCTTTAAATACCTTCAGGGGGGACAGAATGTCCTCCATTACCATCCTGCCGACTACAGCTCTATAGGAAAGGAAGGGGAGGGCAGCCAGCAGCTCATTGGATGCCTGCAGCAAGATGCACAAGGCTATTGGCTATAGCTGCACTGGGGGGCGGGGCTTACACGGAGCTCACAGTGGAAGCCTGCGTGAGTTAGCAGGACAGCATGTGAGTAACAGGAGGCAGAACGGGGCACACGGGGACATTAAACAACTATCTGTCAGATGCTGAAGTTGTCAGCGCTGTCAGATAGCTGTTTGTACGATGGCCCCGACACACAGCAGCATCATATGTCGAGGCTGCCTTCAACATACGATGGGCTCTGAGAGGCCATCATATGTTGAAATGATCATATGTCGGGGCCATCATAAGTCGGGGGGTCACTGTATCGGAGAGTTCAGAGAAGATACTAAACTAGTACAAGGATTACAGGATAAAACTGACCAGGAAAGGTTAAAAGACCTTAACATGTATAGAAGAAAGAAGAGACAGAGGGATATGATAGAGACTTTATATACATAAAGGGAATCAACATGAACCTAGGGGAAATGTATACTCTTTCCATAACTTGCTCCTATCAATATGTATATATATATATATATATATATATATATATATATATATATATATATATATATATATTTATTTCTCAACATTGAAATTACAACACACAAAAATTGCAGGTGATTCTATTTTCAAATATCGAGCCGGGGCATGTATGAAAGTCAGATTAAAAGCAATTTTTTTCAGCCACAAGAAACCTCAAAAATCTGATTAAAGGGGTACTCCGGTGGAAAACATTTTTATTTTTTTTTTCAAATCAGTTGGTGCCAGGAAATTATACAGATTTGTAAATTACAAAAATCTTAATCCTTCCAGTACTTATGAGCTGTTGTATGTTCCACAGGAAGTTGTATAGCTCTTGCCAGTCTGACCACAGCGCTCTCTGCTGACACCTCTGTTCATTTCAGGAACTGTCCAGAGTAGAAGCAAATCCCCATAGCAAACCTCTCCTGCTCTGGAGAGTTCCTGACATGGACAGAGGTGTCAGCAGAGAGCACTGTGGTCAGACTGGAAAGAACTACGCAACTTGCTCTGGAGCATACAGCAGTTGATAAGTACTGGAAGGGTTAAACATTTAATATATAAAAGTAATTTACAAATCTGTATACCTTTTTGAAACCAGTTGATTTGAAAAAAAAAAAAAAAACTATAGAGGAGCCGAGCTGACACCTGCCGTCAGTGACCGTCATCCAATGGCGGGCGTTTAACCTCCTAAATGCTGCAGTCAGTAGCAACAGGAGGTTACATGACAGGCGCTTGTCTTGATGCAATCACATGGTGTTGATAGGTTATCATGGCAGCCTGGAGCCTTCTACCCCAGAACTTTGCCTACAAAGTCTACAGTTCACTGTGCAAAAATAACCACTAAAACAGCTACATAGACAGAAAATAAAAAGGTCATCAGAGTTAAAAATAAACCCCCCATAAAATTGTACAGATGTGATTTTTTTTTTTTACTTCTTCTCACATTTCTTTAATTGTGTTTCTTTTCTTTTTAATATTTATATTATTTTTCACATTTTTGATTAAAAAAGAAAAAAATTCTGATTTTTAAAATAAACTTCCTCAGATGCAATGAATGTTCAGCCTTATGAATCTAGAATTATGACTGAAGGAAAAGCCGCCACTATACAATGTTCTGCAAATCACACATGTGGCTCCAGTCCTCCTACTATACAATGGAACAAACCCGGACGAGTTACAAAGAAGTCAGTAGAGAATTCTAGAGGATTCTGGACAGAAAAATCAGAACTCACCTATATCCCTTCATATTTGGATGATTGGCGTCCTCTTCAGTGCACGGTGACATATCCTAATGGACAAAAAACTGAGAGCTTGCGAATGCTGAACATCTACTGTACGTATTAGAGGTGACCGGGTTCATTGAACATTTCCCGTTGGTTACGATAACTTTAGCAGCTGCCTATACTCTTCCCTTACCCATGTATCTCTGTGTTTACTAATCTCACTGAATTATCTGTATACATACTACTGTATATAGTCTAGAAAAAATATTTTAAAACCTAAAAATCCAGAGCCATCCCATAATAGCCTGTTGTATCAAATTTCATATCATTAACACATTTCTATTAAGAAATCAGGGATATTTAACATTAACTATATATTATATATGATTGGATACAATAAACAACACATTTAACCCCTTAAGGACCAGGCCATTTTACACCTTAGGACCAGAGCGTTTTTTGCACATCTGACCACTGTCACTTCAAACATTAATAACTCTGGAATGCTTTTACCTATCATTCTGATTCCGAGATTGTTTTTTCGTGACATATTCTACTTTAACACAGTGGTAACATTTTGTGGCAACTTACATCCTTTCATGGTGAAAAATCCCAAAATTTTATGAAAAAAATGAAAATTTTGCATTTTTGTAACTTTGAAGCTGTCTGCTTGTAAGGAAAAGGGATATTCCCCAAATTTTTTTTTTTTTAGATCACATATACAATATGTCTACCTTATGCTTGCATCATAAAATTGACATGTTTTTACTTTTGGAAGACACCAGAGGGCTTCAAAGTTCAGCAGCAATTTTCACATTTTTCACAAAATTTTCAAACTCACTATTTTTCAGTGACCAGTTCAGATTTGAAGTGGATTTGAAGGGTCTTCATATTAGAAATACCCAATAAATGACCCCATTATAAAAACTACACCCCCCAAAGTATTCAAAATGACATTTAGTAAGTGTTTTAACCCTTTAGGTGTTTCACAGGAATAGCAGCAAAGTGAAGGAGAAAATTCACAATCTTTATTTTTTACACTCACATGTTCTTGTAGACTCAATTTTTGAATTTTTGCAAGGGGTAAAAGGAGAAAATTTGTAGCCCAATTTCTCTCGAGTAAGCACATACCTCATATGTCTATGTAAAGTGTTCGGTGGGTGCAGTAGAGGGCACAGAATGGAAGGAGCGACAAGAGGATTTTGGAGAGAACATTTTTCTGAAATGGTTTTTTGGGGGCATGTCACCTTTAGGAAGCCCCTAGGGTGCCAAAACAGCAAAAAAAAAAAAAAACACATGGCATACCATTTTGGAAACTAGACCCCTCGGGGAACGTAACAAGGAATTAAGTGAGCCTTAATACCCCACAGGGGTTTCACAACTTTTGCATATGTAAAAAAAAAAATACAAAATGTTACCAAAAATGCTTGGTTTCCCAAAAATTTTACATTTTTTACAAAGGGTTAAAGCAGAAAATACCCCCCAAAATTTGAAGCCCAATTTCTCCCGATTTAGAAAACACCCCATATGGGGGTGAAAAGTGCTCTGCTGGCTCACTACAGGTCTCAGAAGCGGAGTAGTCACATTTGGCTTTTTGGAAGCAAATTTTGCTCTGGGGGCATGCCACATTTAGGAAGCCCCTATGGTGTCAGGACAGCAAAAAGCCCCCCACATGGCATTATATTTTGGAAACTAGACCCCTTGGGGAATGTAACAAGGGGTAAAGTGAACCTTAATACCCCACAGGGGTTTCACGACTTTTGCATATGTAAAAAAAAAATACCAAATTTTACCGAAAAATGCTTGGTTTCCCAAAAATTTTACATTTTTACAAAGGGTTAAAGCAGAAAATACCCCCCAAAATTTGAATCCCAATTTCTTCCGATTCAGAAAACACCCCATATGGGGGTGAAAAGTGCTCTGCTGGCACACTACAGGTCTCAGAAGAGGAGTAGGCACATTTGGATTTTTGGAAGCAAATTTTGCTCTGGGGGTATGCCGCATTTAGGAAGCCCCTATGGTGCCAGAACAGAAAAAAAAAAAAAACACATGGTATTATATTTTGGAAACTAGACCCCTAACTGGGGTAGACAGATGGGGTGCAGAGGCCCGTAATATGGGGTACAGTGGGCCAGAAAATTATAAAACATAATAAAACAGGATATGTTCCCAGGATGATGACCCAGAGCATAGCCAAAACTAAAAAAAAATATGCCCACCTCAAATCATCATTCTGTGAATGTGATGTGTGTGGCCGTCCCTAACCTGTTGCCTCAAATGCGCACCCGCTCAGGTGGAGAAAGAGCGCTGCGCATTTGAGGCAACATAAAAAGTCCCCGATGATAGTGACTCAGTGACCTAAGACCCATTTTTGAAAAAACACCCCCAGAGGTCTTATCAGGTTTTGGGTTTTTTTTCAGGTTTTTTTGGGCAATTTAGTGATTTTATGGGGGTTACATTTTGGAATGTACTCTGGACTTGGTATATTGGTCAAATTATGGAAAATTCTAATGAAAAGGGAAAATGTAGTGCTCCATGGAAGTGTGATACTCCCTGAAGCAGCCTATGCAGAGGCCCGGATTATCTGGGCAAGTGTCGCATTGATATGTGGTGTCCTTCCGTCTCCCCTTCCTGTGACACACTCTGCATTTTTTCTGGGTTTGTCCCTTCTTTCCAGTGGGGGGGATCACACCTAGAAAGTGCTGGCCGGGGACAATCCTGGCGCCTATAACTCCAGACCCTTGGGAAGTCCGGCCTGATCTTTCCCGGTCGCCAAATATCAGGGCCCTTAGGACTTCTTCTTGGTACTGGAGGAATGTCCCTGTGTTGCCAGCGTACTGGGATAGTACAAAAGCGTTGTACATGGCAACATGTACCAAGTAGATCGCAACTTTTTTGTACCATGCCCGTGTTTTCCGCATGGCGTTGTATGGCTTGAGGACTTGATCTGAGAGATCAATTCCCCCCATATACCGATTGTAGTCCAGAATACAATCGGGCTTGAGGATCGGTCCCACGGTACCTCGCACAGGGACAGGGGTGCTGCCATTCCCATGAATAGTGGTGAGTATAAGGACATCCCTCTTATCCTTATACTTCACCAACAACAGGTTATCATGGGTCAGGGCATGGGACTCACCCTTGGGAATAGGCGTCTTGACCAAATTTAGAGGGAGGCCTCTCTGATTCTTCTGCATGGTCCCACAAGTGGACGTGGATCTGGCGGCAAGGGATGTGAAGAGAGGGATGCTGGTATAAAAGTTGTCCACGTACACGTGGTAACCCTTATCCAGCAATGGGTGCATAAGGTCCCAAACGGTTTTTCCGCTAACAACCAGAGTGTGGGGAACAATCTGGGGGTTCAATACGGGAATCTCGTCCCTCATACACTCTAAACTTGAGAGTGTACCCGGAGGTACTCTCGCAGAGTTTATAGAGCTTCACGCCATACCGCGCCCGCTTCGAAAGAATATACTGGCGGAAGATGAGTCTCCCCTTAAAACTGATGAGAGACTCATCTACCGAGAGGTCCCTGAGCGGTACGTAGGCCTCCAAAAATTTGGCCCAAAAAAGTAATCGATGACCGGCCTCACTTTGTAAAGCCGGTCATAGACGGGATCACCTCGGGGCGGACATGCCGCATTAACTGCATAATGCAGGCATTTCCAAATAGCCTCGAACCGCCTCCGTGTCTTTGCCATACTGTAAAGCAGGGGCTGGTAGAGGACGTCCCCGCTCCAGTAATGACGAGCACTTGGTTTTTTGTCCAGGCCCATATGCAGCGAGAGGCCCCAAAATGTCCTCATTTCCGCTGCATCAATGGCGCGCCATTCAATAGACCTGGCCAAAAAGGAATCTGGGTGGTGGGCAATGAACTGCTGGGCGTACAAGTACGTTTGCTCCACCATTAGATTGACCAGGCTGTCACTGAAAAAAAACTTTAAAAAGTCCAGATCAGTGAAGCCAGCATGGTCAATCCGGATTCCTGAGTCGCCAACAAACTCAGGAATCCGTGGCTGATAATCCTCTGGGGGGCTCCAGACAGGGTCATCGGAAGGGGGCTCCAGTGCACTTGTCTGGGGGGCCGGACTCCTATTACGAGCAGCATTGCCACTCGTACTAGTGTTGGCCGCTGGGTCACTCTCATGGGGGGTGCGTGGCCTCGCCTGGCGGCGTCTCCGCCGCCGTCCGGGGGACTCATCAGCACTGCTAGATTATGAGGAGGTTGATGAAAAACACAAAAATGTTGGATCTTTCCTCACTGGCAGATTTGGAGTCGGAAGCTAAAAAAGCGTAAGCCTCCGGGGGGGGGGGGGGGGGGGGTGGCAGGGAGGGAAGGGTGTGTGTGCGGGGGGGGGGGGGGGGAAGGAAGTGTGTATGTGGTGCTTGGTGTACTACTTTATATATAACGGTGTGTTATAATTTGGGGGGGGAACGCTGCGGCCAAAAAAAAAAAGGGTGGCGCACGCAGCTCCCTGTTCCCCTAATAGGACCCGGAGTCAGGGATCAGACCCTAATAGGACCCTTTGGGACCTATTAGGGCGTCGGTGGGGGGGTACTTTTTTTCTTCTTCTTTTTTTTTTACTTTTTTAACTTTATTAGTCCTACCTGTCCCTATACACTGCTCTCCCTATTGTATCAGCTCCTGAGGGGGCTCCGGCTCCGAGAGGGGGTCGACGGTCTTCTCCTCACTGCTGCACCCGCTGAGTGAATGCAGAGAGCGGGTACAGCAGTGGGAAGGAGCCGTTAACCCCTCCTCTGCCGTTCTGCTATTGGCTGGACGATCGCCGGCCAATAGCAGCGTTGGGTGATTGGCGGTGTATTGTACACCGCCGATCACTATTTATTTCCAGTTCATCACTGACCCGAATGACCGGAATCACTGCAGATCGCCCGTGCGATTTCACGGACGATCTGCGGCGATCGTCGACATGTGGGGGTCCCGGGACCCCCCTTGGCGTTTGCCTGGGATGCCTGCTGAATGATTTCAGCAGGCGTCCGGTTTCGAAACCCGCCCGGCACACGGCGGGATGCGAAATTTGCTGGGACGTATGACCCAGGGCGCAGACTTAAGACCCAGGGTGCAGGGATGTACTCATATGTCCGTGGTCCTTAAGGGGTTAACAGTTAAAGGGGTACTCCGGTGGGAAACTATTTTTATTTTAAATCAACTGCTCTCAGCAAGTTAAACAGATTTGTAAATTACTTATATTTAAAAATCCTAATCCTTCCAGTACTTATCAGCTGCTATATGCTCCACAGGAAGTTCTTTTTTTTTTCTTTCCAGTCTGACCACAGTGTTCTCTGATGACACCTCTGTCCATGTCAGGAGCTTTCCAGAGTAGGAGCAGTCAAGTTCAAGTCTTTGCACGACAGTAAGCCAACCTGTGTAGGCCGTCTACAGTAGAGTTTGAGCTAATCGGTCCATGTATCATGTCTACAACTACATTTTACTGGTGAACTCATCTACATGTGTGCCAAGCACACCAGAGACCTTCCACTTAGTATATCTGCTAAAAATGCAACTCTTAAAGGGACAGTGACCAACTTCTCACTCATCTGCCTGTATCATGTAACATTCCTGAGGATTTGCACAGAAGGTTCTAAGTTGCTCCACATTACACAAGTGGCTCTTATTGACGTATCCTTTTTTACTTTGGAGAATCGGGGCCCACTGGAGAATGTTCTAGTCTTCTGATGGGGCAAGTGAACTCTGTCCACTTTTATGGCACTATAACACAATTTAAACAGGTGTTGGCAGCGGGGTGTCGGCAGTGGGGTGTCGGCAGTGGGGTGTCGGCAGTGGGGTGTCGGAACACTATGCTTTACTCATAAAAGGTAGATAGGAAGATCAATGTCAATCAAGGCCAGCGGGGAGGAGCAGTTGCCGGGAACCCACCCAATGACTAGTTACCCCGGTCCTGACAGCTTTTTTGGACTGTGATTTCTCTGAATGGAGTTTCAGAATTGGATCACTGTCTGGGAGTAAATCATATGTTTCGGGACCCCACTCCTTGCACCTGTTTCTTGCTGATGACCGGTTCCTTCAAACCCTATACATAAGAGCCTATGGAGCCCAATATTATTATACATCATAGTACTTTACGGACCTCCATCGTCATCAGACACTACATTCATTGAGATGAAAGCTTCATATACCTAACCACTGGTTTATATCAACATTGAATATTAAACTGAGCTTTACTAATATTACAACAGAGAATAAAGTACATTTTATCTTTTAACATAACTTTATTACATTTTAACATTTTTTTATTTAATTTGTCAAATAAATTCAGGGTTGTTGGACAGGGTTGTCAGTATTTGCTGATGCAAAGCTTAAAATATCCTGCACAGGTATAGAGGCAAATTGTTAAATACTCTCTGCCAGCGGCCACCACTAGGGGGAGTATAGGAGCTCACTGTATACTTAATGCTGATAATGCTGATAACTGAAGCGGGCTGTGCTTTTTATTTCTATTTTTTTATTTAAAAAGCATTCCCAACAAAAGTGACATGTTGTGGTCACCTCTAAGGTGTACAAAGTCTTATAGTTAGCTTATTTACCGCTGTCTTTATGAGCTGGTCATCAACTCATAATTGATGACAATTATAACTTAACAAAATCTTAATAATTATTTACCTGCACAGATGCACCAAAAAATGTCACCGTCATTATGAAGAACCAAGTGATGAGACTTTAGTAATGCAGATATCAGAGATAGTTTTTATTTACTTACATTTTTCTTTTCTTGACATTTCTAAGATTGATGTTATTGTCAACACACATGTAATTTTCCTACAAAAGATGACCCGATGATGACAATAATCTGTTGTAATAACTAAACTATAACAACATTTCACCTCCACAGATGCGCCAAAGAATGTGACCGTCACCGTCATTGGGAAGGATGAAGTAATAGAGGGAAGTAATGTGACTTTACAATGTAACAGCGTCTCCAATCCTGATGTTTATAAGTATGAATGGTACAAAGGGAAAGAGAAAACCAGATTACAGTATACAGGACGGGAGATCACAGTGAGGAAAGTGACCGGGAACATGGAGCCCTATTCCTGTGCTGCTATAAATACTAAGGGGAGAGGAGAATCAGCCCTGATGGAGATACCTGTACTATGTAAGTATATAGATATACCTGTATTATGTAAGTATATAGAGATACCTGTACTATATATGTATATAGAGATACCTGTACTATGTAAGTATATAGAGATACCTTTATTATGTAAGTATATAGAGATATCTGTATTATGTAAGTATATAGAGATACCTGTATTATGTAAGTATATAGAGATATCTGTATTATGTAAGTATATAGAGATACCTATACAATGTAAGTATATAGAGATACCTGTACTATGTAAGTATATAGAGATACCTGTATTATGTAAGTATATAGAGATACCTGTATTATGTAAGTATATAGAGATACCTGTGCTATGTAAGTATATAGAGATACCTGTATTATGTAAGTATATAGAGATACCTGTATTATGTAAGTATATAGAGATACCTGTATTATGTAAGTATATAGAGATACCTGTGCTATGTAAGTATATAGAGATACCTGTACTATGTAAGTATATAGAGATACCTGTACTATGTAAGTATATAGAGATACCTGTACTATGTAAGTATATAGAGATACCTGTATTATGTAAGTATATAGAGATACCTGTATTATGTAAGTATATAGAGATACCTGTACTATGTAAGTATATAGAGATACCTGTACTATGTAAGTATATAGAGATACCTGTACTATGTAAGTATATAGAGCTACCTGTACTATGTAAGTATATAGAGATACCTGTACTATGTAAGTATATAGAGATACCTGTATTATGTAAGTATATAGAGATACCTGTATTATGTAAGTATATAGAGATACCTGTATTATGTAAGTATATAGAGATACCTGTATTATGTAAGTATATAGAGATACCTGTATTATGTAAGTATATAGAGATACCTGTATTATGTAAGTATATAGAGATACCTGTACTATGTAAGTATATAGAGATACCTGTACTATGTAAGTATATAGAGATACCTGTATTATGTAAGTATATAGAGATACCTGTACTATGTAAGTATATAGAGATACCTGTATTATGTAAGTATATAGAGATACCTGTACTATGTAAGTATATAGAGATACCTGTACTATGTAAGTATATAGAGATACCTGTATTATGTAAGTATATAGAGATACCTGTATTATGTAAGTATATAGAGATACCTGTATTACGTAAGTATATAGAGATACCTGTACTATGTAAGTATATAGAGATACCTGTACTATGTAAGTATATAGAGATACCTGTACTATGTAAGTATATAGAGATACCTGTACTATGTAAGTATATAGAGATACCTGTATTATGTAAGTATATAGAGATACCTGTATTATGTAAGTATATAGAGATACCTGTATTATGTAAGTATATAGAGATACCTGTATTATGTAAGTATATAGAGATACCTGTATTATGTAAGTATATAGAGATACCTGTATTATGTAAGTATATAGAGATACCTGTATTATGTAAGTATATAGAGATACCTGTATTGTGTAAGTATATAGAGATACCTGTATTATGTAACTATATAGAGATACCTGTATTATGTAAGTATAAAGAGATACCTGTATTATGTAAGTATATAGAGATACCTGTACTATGTAAATATATAGAGATACCTGTATTATGTAAGTATATAGAGATACCTGTATTATGTAAGTATATAGAGATACCTGTATTATGTAAGTATATAGAGATACCTGTATTATGTAAGTATAAAGAGATACCTGTATTATGTAAGTATATAGAGATACCTGTATTATGTAAATATATAGAGATACCTGTATTATGTAAGTATATAGAGATACCTGTATTATGTTAGTATATAGAGATACCTGTATTATGTAAGTATATAGAGATACCTGTACTATGTAAATATATAGAGATACCTGTACTATGTAAGTATATAGAGATACCTGTATTATGTAAGTATATAGAGATACCTGTACTATGTAAGTATATAGAGATACCTGTATTATGTAAGTATATAGAGATACCTGTATTATGTAAGTATATAGAGATACCTGTATTATGTAAGTATATAGAGATACCTGTATTATGTAAGTATATAGAGATACCTGTATTATGTAAGTATATAGAGATACCTGTATTATGTAAGTATATAGAGATACCTGTACTATGTAAGTATATAGAGATAACTGTATTATGTAAGTATATAGAGATACCTGTACTATGTAAGTATATAGAGATACCTGTACTATGTAAGTATATAGAGATACCTGTACTATGTAAGTATATAGAGATACCTGTATTATGTAAGTATATAGAGATACCTGTATTATGTAAGTATATAGAGATACCTGTATTATGTAAGTATATAGAGATACCTGTACTATGTAAATATATAGAGATACCTGTATTATGAAAGTATATAGAGATACCTGTATTATGTAAGTATATAGAGATACCTGTATTATGTAAGTATATAGAGATACCTTTATTATGTAAGTATATATAGATACCTGTATTATGAAAGTATATAGAGATACCTGTATTATGTAAGTATATAGAGATACCTGTATTATGTAAGTATATAGAGATACCTGTATTATGTAAGTATATAGAGATACCTGTATTATGTAAGTATATAGAGATACCTGTATTATGTAAGTATATAGAGATACCTGTATTATGTAAGTATATAGAGATACCTGTATAATGTAAGTATATAGAGATACCTGTACTATGTAAGTATATAGAGATACCTGTACTATGTAAGTATATAGAGATACCTGTACTATGTAAGTATATAGAGATACCTGTATTATGTAAGTATATAGAGATACCTGTACTATGTAAGTATATAGAGATACCTGTATAATGTAAGGATATAGAGATACCTGTATTATGTAAGTATAGAGAGATACCTGTATTATGTAAGTATATAGAGATACCTGTACTATGTAAGTATATAGAGATACCTGTATTATGTAAGTATATAGAGATACCTGTATTATGTAAGTATATTGAGATACCTGTACTATGTAAGTATATAGATATACCTGTACTATGTAAGTATATAGAGATACCTGTATTATGTAATTATATAGAGATACCTGTATTATGTAAGCATATAGAGATACCTGTATTATGTAAGTATATAGAGATACCTGTATTATGTAAGTATATAGAGATACCTGTATTATGTAAGTATATAGAGATACCTGTACTATGTAAGTATATAGAGATGCCTGTATTATGTAAGTATATAGAGATACCTGTACTATATATGTATACAGAGATACCTGTACTATGTAAGTATATAGAGATACCTGTATTATGTAAGTATATAGAGATACCTGTATTATGTAAGTATATAGAGATACCTGTACTATGTAAGTATATAGAGATACCTGTACTATGTAAGTATATAGAGATACCTGTACTATGTAAGTATATAGAGATACTGTACTATGTAAGTATATAGAGATACCTGTACTATGTAAGTATATAGAGATACCTGTACTATGTAAGTATATAGAGATACGACTACTATGTATTTATACAACCAGGGGCAAGAATACTGATATGTAATACATGTTTATACTGTATAAAACTACAATTTTTCTGTTTCAGTATCATTGAAAATCATATATGTTTTTTCCATGTTCAACAATATCATGATACTTGATAAATGCAAGTGGAGTTAAAAAAGAAAACAAATTATTTGTAGAATTAAAAATATACAAAAATGAAATATGAAACAATAGTGATGAGCGAATTCCAGATCCTTGTCCTTCTATACAATCTGTATCTTCCTCAAATGTTTTGTCTTCTAACGTCTCATCTTGGCGTCATTCCAAGGTTTCCATCTTAGTCTCGATCAGATAGCTAAATCAGGAACACAGTGTATAGGCTAAGAGTAGGTAACAAATATATTTTTTCAGCATTAGAAATGGCATATAAATATATACCATATTTTTCGCCCTATAGGACGCACCGGCATATAAGACGCACCCAATTTTAAAGGTGCAAAATCTAGAAAATAAAAGATTCTGCACCCAACAGTGATCTTCAACCTGCAGACCTCCAGATGTTGCAAAACTACAACTCCCAGCATGCCCGGACAGCCAACGGCTGTCCGGGCATGCTGGGAGTTGTAGTTTTGCAACATCTGGAGGTCCACAGGTTGAAGACAATTGGATAGGAGGTAGTACTCATGTGTCCCCGCCGCTCCGGACTCGTCACCGCTGCCCTGGATGTCACTCCATCGCTGTCGCCGCGTCCCCGGGGGGTCCCCGACGTTCCGGACGTCTTCTTCCCCGGGATCCACGCTCTCTCCGTCGCCGTCATCACGTCGCCGTCATCACGTCGCTACACACACCGCTCCTATTGGACGACGGGACGGCATGCGCGATGACGCAATGACGTCGCAGGAGAACACCGGCATGCAGGGGATCCTGGCACGGAGCAGACACCGAGGAGGCAGGTAAGGTCCCTCCCGGTGTCCTGTAAGCTGTTCGGGACGCCGCAATTTCACCGCGGCGGTCCCGAACAGCCCGACTGAGCAGCCGGGTTACTGTCACTTTCGCTTCAGACGCGGCGGTCAGCTTCTGAAGGATTAATACAGGGCATCACCGTGTTCGGTGATGTCCTGTATTAGCCGCAGGTCCCGGCCGTTGATGGCCGCAGGGACCGACCCGATAGGTGTGTATTCGCCGTATAAGACGCACCAACTTTTCCCCCCCAGTTTTGGGGAAGAAAAAGTGCGTCTTATACGGCAAAAAATACGGTAAGTATTAATATATATTGATTGGCAGTCAGAATCATTTTAATCAACTTGTCAATTTCAGTTGATTTATATTCTCTCGTGGTTCATATTTATATGTTGTATTTGTTTACAGATAAAGGCTTCAGTATTGATAACATAATCCTTCTAGCAACAATTGGAGCAAACTGTCTACTGCTGCTTGTACTGCTTGTCTACTATTGTTGGAGGTAGTGTATATTGTAAGGGAGTGTATCATCAGAATATGATCTATTCTTTAACCCCTTAAAGACTAGGGGTTTTTGCACTTTCATTTTTTCCTCCTTACCTTTAAAAAAATCATAACTCTTTCAATTTTGCACCATTTTACCCAAAAATCTTCGGCGAAATGGAAAAAAAAAAAAAATCATTGTTAGACAAAATTGAAATAAAAAAAAAACGCCATTTGGTAACTTTTGGGGGCTTCTGTTTCTAAACCGTAAATTTTTCGGTTAAAATTACCCCTTATCTATATTCTGTAGGTTCATACAATTAAAATGATCCCCTACTTTTATAGGTTTGATTTTGTCGCACTTCTGGAAAAATCATAACTACATGCAGGAAAATGTATACGTTTATAATTGTCATCTTTTGACCCCCTATAACTTTTTATTTTTCTGCGTACCGGTATGAGGGCTCATTTTTTGCACTGTGATCTGAAGTTTTTAGCGGTGCCATTATGGTATTGATCAGACTTTTTGATCGCTTTTTATAAATTTTTTCATGATATAAAAAGTGACCAAAAATACGCTATTTTGGACTCTGGAATTTTTTTGCGCATGCACCATTGACCGTGCGGTTTAATCAACAATATATTTTTATGATTCGGACATTTCCGCACGCGGCAATACCACATATGTTTATTTTTATTTACACATTTTTTTTTTTAAATGGGAAAAGGGGGGTGATTCAAACTTTTATTAGGGAAGGGGTTAAATGATCTTTATTCACCTTTTTTTCCACTTTTTTTTGCAGTGTTATAGCTCCCATAGGGACCTATAACACTGCACACACTGATCTCTTATACTGATCATTGTTATCCCATAGGGACCTATAACTTTGCACACACTGATCTCTTATACTGATCATTGTTATCCTATAGGGACCTATAACTCTGCACACACTGATCTTTTACATTGATTTCTCATAGGAAACCATTGGTCAATGATTCTGCCGCTTGACTGCTCATGCCTTGATCTCAGGCACTGAGCAGTCATTCGGCGATCGGACACCAGAAGACAGGTAGGGATCCTCCAGCTGTGTCTCAGCTGTTCGGGATGCCGCGATTTTGCAGCAGACATCCCGAACAGCTCCCTGAGCTAACCGGCATTGATTTACTTTCACTTTAGACGCCGCGTTCAACTTTGAACGCCATGTGCCGTGCACTATTAGCCACGGGTCCCAGCCGTTGTTAGAGGCCGCGCCCGACCCGCTATGATGCAGGGCCCCGCATTATAGAACGGGAGCGGACTCAGAGCGTACATGTACATCCTTGGTGCTTAACAGGTTAAAGGGGTACTCCGCTGGAAAACATTTTTTATAATCAACTGACACCAGAAAGTTAAACAGATTAGTAAATTACCTCAATCCTTCCATCTTAATCCTTCCAGTACTTATCAGCTGCTGTATGCTACAGAGGAAGTTTTTTTCTTTTTGAATTTCCTTTCTGTCTGACCTCAGTGCTCTCTGCTGACATCTTTGTCCATGTCAGGAACTGTCCAGAGCAGGAGAGGTTTGCTATGGGGATTTGCTCTTACTCTGGACAGTTTCTAAAATGGACTGAGGTGTCAACAGGGAGCACTATGGTCAGACAGAGAGGAAATTCAAAAAGAAAATAACTTCCTTTTGGTGCATACAGCAGCTAATAAGTACTGGAAGGATTAAGATTTTTAAATAGAAGTAATTAACAAATCTCTCAAAAAGGTGCAGCTCACAACAAAAGGACCGAGGCAGTCAAAGCTATAACCGGTCCCCACCAGCGTCGAGAAAAAAAGGTAATCAAATTAATAGCTTGTATACATTTATCTACTGAGGAAGGGGTCGGAGGACTACAATTCCCAGCACCCCAAAACGCGTCTAGGTTTTGGCACTGTTCACACTTCTTGCTAAGTACGCATCTACTAGTGTACGTACCTAACTGTGAAAGTCCCAGCATTTGAGGAGTTCATCCACCCTTTTTCCGCGCTGCTTGGCGGCATCTCACCTCCAACTACCTCCGCAAGTCATCGGTCCACAGCAGTGAGAACCAAGCGGCCATAGGCGGTGAGAAATGTAACTAAAGTTGTCTGTATAATACACTATACCATTTACCTGGAAATTGACTCTGCACTATTTTCATTAAGTGTATCTTCTGCCATCTGATTTATAACGGGACTTTTACATAGTTACCGGACTGTATCTGCTTATGCCGGATCATCGAACTGTATCCCTATATGCTTTTTAGCAGTTTAGTTTTTATAATAATTTACTTGATACCCCACTAGGGCCCAGTGGGGTTATCCTTTAAAGTGCCTGGTTATGTGTAATAATTATATTTTATATTCCATAAGATTTTTATATTGATGCTGTTTCTTATGTTTTGTATTGTTTCCACCCATATCATTATGCACCATGGATGGTGAGGCCCTTGAGGTAAAAGCTATTAATTTGATTACCTAATTTACAAATCTGTTAAACTTTCTGGCACCAGTTAATAAAAAAAAGTTTTCCAGTAGAGTACCCCTTTAACCCCTTAGTGACATCAGACGTAACTGTACATCATGGTACTTAACACACCATGACATAAATTTAAGTCATGGACATGACTACGAGCACCGGACTGGCTATCAGCAGCCAGGGACCCGCCGTTAATGCCCGACATCCCTTTTTCCCATTTTACCTCCAAAATGCGTAAAAAAATTAAAATAAACATATTTGATATCGCCACATGTGTAAATGTCCGAACCACCAAATTTGTTAATTATACAGTATGGTGAATGGCGTAAATGTAAAAAATGAAAAAATTTTAAAAAAAGTCCAAAATTGCTCTTTTTTGTGACATCATATTCCAAAAAAATTTATAAAAAATGTATAAAAAGTTTTATATAAATAAATGTGGTATCAATAAAAGTACAGATGACAGCGCAAAAAATTAGCCATCCTACCGCCACGTATACGGAAAAATGAAAAAGTTATAGGTCGTGAAAATAGAGGTATTTTCAACATACTAATTTGGTTAAAAAGTTTGAGATTTTTTTAAAGCCGCACAATAATAGGAAAGTATGTAATCATGGGTATCATTGTAAACGTATTAACCCACAGAATAAAGAAAACATGTCATATTTAATGTAAATTGTACAGCGTGAAAACAAAAGCTTCCAAAAATGCTCAAAATTGCTTTTCAATTTCCCCACACAATTAGTATTTTTTTGGTTGCACCATACATTATACAGTAAAATGAGTGATGTCATTACAAAGGACAACTGGTCCTGCAAAAACAAGCCCTCATAATCGTCAGTGGATGAAAATATAAAAGAGTTATGATTATTAGAAAGCGAGGAGATAAAAACGAAAATGTAAAAATAAAATTGGCCTGGTCCTTAAGGCAAAAATGGGCTTGGTCCTTAAGTGGTTAAATGCAGATTTTTTTTAATGTTTTTCTAATTCGCCATTTTACTATCCTTTAAAACAACCCTGAAATCTTGCAGTTTACATTCAAACAACAAAGCCTAAAACTAAGCTGAGATTGTCATGAAAGTGGGCTCCAGGGAGTTAGTGAGCCCTAACTGTCCCTAAAACTACTGACCCTTCCTATTGCCCATCCGCCCTAAGCGACGGATCGACAACCACGAAGACAGTCCCTATACTGCGCTAAAATGCATGGGCGTCAAGTCAAACAAAACACAGAAGAGTACATGTCGGGGAACAAGTCAGAAACATAACAGGAATGCTACAAAGCAACAAACAGATAACACAAGGCAGGATATAGCATTCTAAAACAGGACAGGATAACGAGCGCAATTCACAATAGACAAAAATACATCCCACCCCATAAAAGTTGTGGACAGCAATAATAACTCCAAATTGACTCCTTGCTAGCGGCACATTCCACAGTGTGGAATGGATACCAGCCAAGAAGGAAATACTTAAAGGGAACCAATCATCAGATTTTACCCCATATAACGCTTGGCAAAGCGTTATATAGGGTAAAATCTTTATTTTCACCATTCCCTGGGGACGCTCCTGCCCCCAGGGAAGGTGAAAATATGAAGTTATAAACTAGTCACCGCCGCCGCCGTAAGTAGTCACCTGGGCGGGGAGCTCTTCTCACCTACTCCCGTTCTTCGGCCGGGAACTATGCCCCCTCCGCTTGATTGATGGGCCGCGCCATCGCTCTGCTCCGTCTGTTCAGTGAGCAGAACAATGACGCGGCCCATCAATAAAGCGGCGGGAGCGTTGCTCCCGGCCGAAGAACGGGAGTAGGTGAGAAGAGCTCCCCGCTCAGGTGACTACTTACGGCAGTGGCGGTGACTAGTCTATAACTTCATATCTTCACCATCCCTGGGGGCAGGAGCGTCCCCCGGGGATGGTGAGGACAACAATTTTAACCTATATAACGCTTTACCAAGCATTATATAGGGTAAAATCTGATGATTGGTTCCCTTTAAAACACAGGCACAGACTCCAAAATACTCCTAGATAGACGGATTAGCACAAAGCTCGGAACAGGATTCTGCCCTAGGAGATCCAGGATCCATCAAGATCAAACATGACTGATACAAATGCATAATGCAAACACGAACTAAGATTCACAAAACTCAGGCAAAACAGAATACAATCTGAACATGGGTCTAAACAATGAACACTAAATATATGCAATGCAAGAATACTAAAGCCCGATGAGGTACTAAACAAAACAGGATAAAATCCAGATATCAGTACCATAGACAGGACAGATAACCAGGGTCAGACTCAGGACATGTGCTCAGACAGACAAAGGGGCATAAAGAAACATGGTCAGGGTAACAGGTGAAATAACCAGCCAAGAACAGCACCTGAAGAGCATTATATACCCTCCCAGTGCTGAAGGCTGGAAACATTAACTCTTACAATAACAGAGAGAAGTTAACACAGAAACTGTTCAGACATAAAATTCCTGTCTACACAGGCCCCAAAACACAAAAATACCAAAAGACAAATAAACAGACATTACAGAGACTTCCGGTTCCGTTCATATCACATCCTAGCAATCTCCTCCTTATCATCACGACAGACAGAAGAACAGTACACCAGTAGATAGATCAGACAATAGATGATGTTCACAGCTCAACCTGCCCCCTCCTGTGGAATGAGTTTTGTAAGGGTAACAGGGCATGCTCAGAAACCTTCTCCATAATTTTCTATTGTTTACTATGTCTATGGGGCTTGCTGTAAAGCATATCTTTAAATGCCACAAAAAAAAAAAAAACTCAGGTAAAATGGATGCCCCCCCCCCCTCCAAAAATAATGTATAAAAAGGAAAGAAAAAAATACAGTTAGAACATAAATAAAATAAAAAAATTACATGTTTCTGGTTCATCAGTAAAACATGTAGGTGATACATTATCTTTAACCCCTTAAGGACCAGGCCATTTTACACCTTAGGACCAGAGCGTTTTTTGCACATCTGACCACTGTCATTTTAAACATTAATAACTCTGTGATGCTTTTAGTTATCATTCTGATTCTGAGATAGTTTTTTCGTGACATATTCTACTTTATTTTGGTGGTAAATTTTCGGTATTACTTGCATCCTTTTTTGGTGAAAAATCCCATAATGTCATGAAAATTTTGAAAATTTAGCATTTTTCTAACTTTGAAGCTCTCTACTTGTAAGGAAATTATTTTTTTTTATTCACAAATACAACATGTCTACTTTATGTTGGCATCATAAAATGGACATATTTTTGCTTTTTGGAAAAATTAGAGGGCTTCAAAGTAAAGCAGCAATTTTCAAAAATGTCATGAAAATTGCAAAATCTGAAGGGACAGATGTTACAGAACTACAACTCCCAGCATGCCTGGGCAGTCTAGGCATGCTGAGAGTTGTAGTTTGGCAACATTTGGAGGGCTACCATTTGGGCACCACTGTAACAGTGGTCCCCAAACTGTGACCCTCCAGATGTTGCAAAACTACAACTCCCAGCATGCCCAGACAGCCTTTGGCTCTCTGGGCATGCTGGGAGTTGCAATTTGGCCTTCCTAGTGGTTGCCACAGTAAAGGTCACTTTACTTTCACTTTCAATTCCCCCCTGCCCCACAGTAATTTCCCTACCTGACCCAGGATCCAGCAGTCTCCAGCAACGATCCGGGTCTCCAGGCTTTTTTTCCTGCAGGTACCGGCCTCCATCTTCTTCCCACGATCCCCTCGACATCCAGGAGTGGGCAGAACAGGGGGTTGCCATGGCAACCCACTGTCCTGCTCTGCCTTTGGTCAGAATCAATTCTGACCAATGGCAGGGGATAGGAGGAAATCGCAGCATTGCGACTTCATTCCTACCCTTCAGGATGATCTGGGCTGTCACTGGCCGGTCAGATCATCACAATTTTATAGGAGAATTCACTGAATTGACATGCGATTTTCTGCGATCGCCGGCATGGGGGGGGGTTCCGGGACCCCACTCGGCATTTGCACGGCATGCATACTGAAGGATTTCAGCAGGAATGCCGTTCCAATCTCTGCCCGGCGTGCGGCAGAGATCGGAGAAACACCAGGACGTTCTGGAACGTCCTTGGTCCTTAAAGCCCAGGGTGCGGGGACGTTCCAGAACGTCCTTGGTCCTTAAGAGGTTACTCAGTATTTTGCTTGTAGATCTGTTGTTAAGGAATTTCTATTAAGTTTAACATTGTATCCTAATATAAGGGGTTGTGCAACCTTAGCATAAATGTCCTGAAAAGAAGACTGCAGAGAGTACTTTTAACGATCATTTTCCCCATAATGATTTGTCATCCAAAAGTTTGATAAAGAAGCGCTGTTGTTTTTTTTTTTTGTCTACTTTCACACTGCCGCCCTGCTCCGCCACAAGCGGCCATTAAGGTTTTATTTTTTTTTAGTCTCTAATGGGTTAGTGGGACGGAGCCCAACAGGAGGCATAACGGGCACAGAGAATCCCATTCACTTGAATGGGATTCTCTGATGTCCGTTATTGCGGCCGCTATTCCGCATAAAAATGGCGCAAGAAAAAGATGTTGCAAGCACTAATTTTTCTCCCACTATCTTCCAACGGACCCGCTATGGACGGGCAGTAGCGCTAGTGTGAAAGGAGTCTTATTCACTAATGCATATCAACAATAGTATTATTTGTGCAATATTTTTTTTATTTATGTGTTTATTTTTTATTAATTATTAATTTTATTTATTTATATTAATTAATTAATTCTTAATTATTTATTTTATTTATTTATTAAATTTTTGGGTATTCATAGAAAAAGATGCCAGAAATTGACGACCAATGAGGTATGTGACACTCTCTACTATACATTGGGGGAGATTTATCAAAACCTGTCCAGGGGAAAAGTTGCTGAGTTGCCCATAGCAACCAATCAGATGGCTGCTTTCATTTTGCAGAGGCCTTGTTAAAAATGAAAGAAGCGATCTGATTGGTTGCTATGGGCAACAGAGCAACTTTTCCTCTGGACAGGTTTTGATAAATCTCCCCCATTATCCCTATCCCTCTCCCCTGTTTATGGAGTTATAAGGAAGGACTTGTTGTAAAAGCTTCTACTTTTTACAATTATATGGCCAAGTCCACAGAATACTGTGCCAAGTAAGGCTATGTTCACACAGAGGATTTTAGTCAGGATTTTTAACCAAAAACAAGAGGTGAACTGAAAAAACTTAATAGAAAGATTTTCACTTTTTTCTGTGTCAGTTCGACTCCTGGTTTTGTTTAAAAATTCTGGGCAAAATACTCTATGTGGCCTTCAAGAAGTACTGCCTGAAAGTTATTCAGATTTGTAAATGACTTCCATTTAAAAAATGTAAAATCTTTCAGTACTCAGCTGCCGTATGCTCCACAGGAAGTTGTGTAGTTCCTCCAGTCTTACCACAGTGCTCTCTGCTGACACCTATGTTCATGTCAGGAACTGTCCAAAGTAGGAGAGGTTTTCTATGGGGATTTGCAGTTACAGTTTCAGACATGGACAGAGGTGTCAGCAGAGAGCACTGTGCTCAGACTGGAAAGGCCAACACAACTTCCTGTAAAGCATACAGCAGCTAATAACTACTGGAAGGGTTAAGATATTTAAATTTACATGTTACACGTTTCTGGACACACATTTTTTTTTTTTTGTGCTTTTGGCTATCTAGCTTGGTGAGGTTCTAATATTTACAGCTAACCATAAACATTATATATATATATATATATATATATATATATATATATATATATAATCTTTTTTTTTTTTTTTTTTTTTTTTTTTTAGACTGAATCATCTCCGGATGCCGTCTATACTGACCTGGTGAAAAGTGAAATTCAAAGGGATTATGACAAACTAGAGGTATCTGTAATAGCAATAAATTATGGCTCTAACTTTAAAAAAAAAGTTAAAAAGTTAGATAAAGTTAAAGAGGTAAATTGAGGTAATTTTTTTAACAGTATTTCTTTATTACACAAATATTATCAAATACATCAACTTATACATTTCACCACCATACTAAGGAATTCTCTCTATCAGTACTATAGTACAAAACTCTAATATGCAGTAATTTCAGCTCTGCTGGAACTGAACAATCCAAGATGGCCACTAGCATATGTCCACAAAACTTCTCCTTTTCCTGCTTTACTCAATGCTCAGATTATTTACTTGTGCAGTCCACCATCTACTGGACACGTCATGTAATTGCAGGATAATACACAACAATAATCCTAGGGCGTTACATGACCCTCATATTTGCTCTGCCATACATTTTTGATATATTCTACATATTTTTACCAGTAGATGTCACAAAGTACAAGTAATGCATTATGCATTGCTACTTATATAAGCATACAGATAGCAGGGAACGAGCGGCATTAAAGGACAACTGCAGCACAATATATCTACAAGATAGGGGATAAGTGTTTGATCGCGGGGGGTCCGACCGCTGGGACCCCCCTCGATCTCCCTAATGGGGCGCCACCATTAGCGCTCATAGTGAGCGCAAAGGCGCGTAGCGTCGACCTAGAGGTCGACGGTGACGCCCCGTCTCCTCCCCGTCCCAATACAGTTCTATGGGGGAGGCAGGAACACTGCCTCCCCGCCTCTCCCGTAGAGATGTATGGAGGAGGCGTGCCAGCTGCAACGTCATGCTGCGGCTGGCACGCCCCCTGCACGGGGGAGCCATGGCACAGCCGCGGCCCCGTACAGGACATCACAGGGGGTCCCAGCGGTCGGACCCCCCACAATCAAACACTTATCCCCTATCCTGTGGATAGGGGATAAGTGTTAATTATGCTGCAGATGTCCTTTAATAAAGTACAAGAGCAGGATTATAAGAGGTATCACTAACCCATAGAGTGCTGGTAACCCTCTAAACCCATGTAGTGGGGCACTCACACAGAATTTACAGTACATGTTACTTTTGCCCATATTTGAGCCTAGGATCATAGTGCTGCAAGGTAACAAAGGTGACCACAGAGTCAGCGTTCTACAGATTTTGTGATTATTTTAACACTGAATTAACATTGTTACTAGGAAGTGACCTTTTTAAGTGTATGTTAAAATAAATAAATAAATATTATAATTATATGTATATATATATATATATATATATATATATATATATATATATATATATACACACACACACACACACACACACACATATATATATAATTTATTTATTTTTTAACTGCAATCAACATCTATAATCATAGTATATCTCCATAAAATATTATATTGTTAACCCTAGATCAGTGTTCCCCAACCAGGATGCCTCCAGCTGTTACAGCTTTTGGCTGTCCGGGCATGCTGGGAGTTGTAGTTTTGCAACAGCTGGAGGCACCCTAGTTGGGAACGCTGCAATAGACAATCATTTAACTAACAAATAAAAAGATAGATATAACTGCTATGTTTTAGTGTCTTTGGTAATGTCATTGTGTACTGATAATACTATAATAATAATATAATACGATAATAATTCACTATACCCTTTATTACTTTACAGCCTTTGAACACTGCACACATGACCTTCACAAGGGGAAATGGAGGAGCAGCTCACGAATATGAGAATGTAATGAGAACATCCTAAGACCCTTCTGAACATGTATCTCAAAATAATAAAGTAAAGAAGAAACCTCCCAGATGGATCCTCAAATCAATGTCTGTAGTTAAAGGGGTACTCGGGTGGAAAACTATTATTTTTTTTTTTAAATCAACTAGTGTCAGAAAGTTAAACAGATTTGTAAATGACCTCTATATAAAAATATTAACCCTTCCAGTACTTATCAGCTGCTGTAAGCTCCAAAGGAAGTTGCTTAGTTCTTTCCAGTCTGACCACAGTGCTCTCTGCTGACACCTCTGTCCATGTCAGGAACTGTCACGAGCAGGAGCGAATCCTCATAGCAAACCTCTCCTGCTCTGGACAGTTCCTAACATGGACAGAGGTGGCAGCAGAGAGCACTGGGGTCAGACTGGAAAGAACTACACAACTTTCTCTGGAGCATTCAGCAGCTGATAAGTACTGGAAGGATTAGGATTTTTAAATAGAAGTCATTTACAAATCTGTATAACTTTCTGGTACCAGTTGTTTAAAAAAAAAAAAAAAAGAGGAGTACCTCTTTAAATAGCCGAGATGATGTTCTGCGCTCACCCAATGTGATCAAATTTCTTTATTCATAAAAAGAGTAGGAACAAAGGTCACTACAAACCTGGGCGCCTCTGTATGACGGTGTTTGTTTTGTGTGCTAAGCATGATGAAGCTATTGCTGCAAAAAAAGGGGGTCATATCAGATATTCACATACTTTTGCCACTCATTAAAGGGTTACTCCGCCCAAAGACATCTTATCCCCCATCCAAAGGATAGGGGATAAGATGTCTGATCGCTTGCGGGGCCTGCTGCTGGGACCCCCCACGATCTCCGTGCAGCACCCGACGTCCTATGCGGGGCTGCGTCTCCAATCTTGAAAGATCTTTGTTTCCGGGACTGGGGATGTGACGTAATGCCACGCCCCCTCGTTACATCACGCCACCTCCCATAGGCATGAATGGAGAGGGTGTGGTGTGATGTCACAAGTGGTGTGGCCGTGACGTCATGAGCACTGCCGCAGGAACCAGGCATTTGCACAATGCCCAGTGCTGCGGGAGATCGCAGGGGCCCCAGCAGTGGGACCCCTGTGATCAGACATCTTATCCTTTATCATTTGGATTGGGGGAGATGTTTAGCAGGGGAGTACCCTTTTAAAGTGTACCTGTCGTCAACAAAAACTTTTTATATAATGTAGGTAATACCATTATATGTATATTTGTAATATACATTGGTTAAAAAATGTGTATATTTTTGTCCCGGCAGCTATTGGCTGTGTGTCTCTATGAGGAGTCCAAATACAGGAAGTGAGGGTGGACAAGCAGGGCTCTGTGCACCAAGAAAAAGCAGGACAGTGTGCACTGAGGACAAGCAGGACAGTGTGCACTGAGGACAATCAGGACAGTGTGCACTGAGGACAAGCAGGACAGTGTGCACTGAGGACAAGCAGGACAGTATACACTGAGGACAAGCAGGATAGTGTGCACTGAGGACAAGCAGGATAGTGTGCACTGAGGACAAGCAGGATAGTGTGCACTGAGGACAAGCAGGACAGTGTACACTGAGGACAAGCAGGATAGTGTGCACTGAGGACAAGCAGGACAGTGTGCACTGAGGACAAGCAGGACAGTGTGCACTGAGGACAAGCAGGATAGTGTGCACTGAGGACAAGCAGGACAGTGTACACTGAGGACAAGCAGGATAGTGTACACTGAGGACAAGCAGGATAGTGTGCACTGTGGACAAGCAGGATAGTGTGCACTGAGGACAAGCAGGACAGTGTACACTGAGGACAAGCAGGATAGTGTGCACTGAGGACAAGCAGGACAGTGTACACTGAGGACAAGCAGGACAGTGTACACTGAGGACAAGCAGGATAGTGTGCACTGAGGACAAGCAGGATAGTGTGCACTGAGGACAAGCAGGATAGTGTGCACTGAGGACAAGCAGGACTGTGTGCACTGAGGACAAGCAGGACAGTGTACACTGAGGACAAGCAGGACAGTGTGCACTGAGGACAAGCAGGATAGTGTGCACTGAGGACAAGCAGGATAGTGTGCACTGAGGACAAGTAGGATAGTGTGCACTGAGGACAAGTAGGACAGTGTACACTGAGGACAAGCAGGACAGTGTACACTGAGGACAAGCAGGATAGTGTGCACTGAGGACAAGCAGGGCAGTGTACACTGAGGACAAGCAGGACAGTGTGCACTGAGGACAAGTAGGACAGTGTACACTGAGGACAAGCAGGACAGTGTACACTGAGGACAAGCAAGATAGTGTGCACTGAGGACAAGCAAGATAGTGTGCACTGAGGACAAGCAGGACAGTGTACACTGAGGACAAGCAGGATAGTGTGCACTGAGGACAAGTAGGATAGTGTGCACTGAGGACAAGCAGGACAGTGTACACTGAGGACAAGCAGGACAGTGTGCACTGAGGACAAGTAGGACAGTGTACACTGAGGACAAGCAGGACAGTGTACACTGAGGACAAGCAAGATAGTGTGCACTGAGGACAAGCAAGATAGTGTGCACTGAGGACAAGCAGGACAGTGTACACTGAGGACAAGCAGGACAGTGTGCACTGAGGACAAGCAGGACAGTGTGCACTGAGGACAAGCAGGACAGTGTGCACTGAGGACAAGCAGGATAGTGTGCACTGAGGACAAGCAGGACAGTGTACACTGAGGACAAGCAGGACAGTGTACACTGAGGACAAGCAGGACAGTGTACACTGAGGACAAGCAGGACAGTGTGCACTGAGGCTCTATAACATGCTGCTGGATCCTACATCAGGATGATTGACAGGCCAGGAGTTTGCACAGATCCCTGCCTGTCCTACCCTCACTTCCTGTATTTGGACTCCTCATAGAGACACACACAGACAATAGCTGTAGGGACAGCATTTTTTCACCCAAAATATGCACATTTTTTTTAATTAATATATATTACAAATATACATATAATGGTATTATCTACATTATATTAAAAGTTTTTGTTAACGACAGGTACACTTTAAGCTGAGGAACAGGGTGACACAGGCTGTCATTGACTATGGTTTAAAAAAAAATGATAAGTAAAAAAATAAATAGATAATATTTTACACACCAATATTAGACCACCTACTAAATTGTCCCATTCCCCAGTCACACATTCAGTAATCCCCCAGAGTGAAATTGGATTGGACATCTGAGACATTCATTGAAAATTACTCTAAAGCCGAAGAGTTTTTAAATTACTTGAACAAGTTCTTTGATATCAACAGAGCCACCTCTATATGTCCAATCCAATAGTGGGAGACACAAAGGCTGTGGCTAGGGTTTAGTTAAAGGGGTACTCCAAAAACCATATTGTTAAATGAAAAGCAGTTACAATGTGATACAGTATTGTAAAGTATTTTTAATAAATTGTTCAAAGTTTAAGATGGCATTGGTCTACTTTACTATCTCTAGTGCCAACATGGACTCTCTGCTGCCCCCTGTGGCCCCCTTTAGCTAATAAGCTATTGTGCTACACACACTAATCCTGTCTGCAGGGTAATATTTGTAGTAGGTGCCTCCTGGACTTTGGGGCTCCATTGAACTTTAGGGACCCTGCCTGCTACTGTACGTACAGTTGGCATAGCAATGGCTGCCTGGGCCCATTAGCGGAGAAGGGAGTTTCGGCACCATGTTGGGCAATGTGTACGATGGCTCCTACTGATATCTATGGACAGGGAAGAGTCATAGACTTGTCTATGTTACCACGCAGCTCTATCATGGAGGGATATATTGCTCTACACAATGATTCTATGAAACTTGGTAGAAACAGATCTTTCCCTGGCAGGTTTTAACATTTTGGAGGCACATTGGCTCCCACGGCTACCAGTGCTCCTATCACCACAATCACCATGGCTACAATGCTACTACCATCACAATCACCATGGCTACAAGTGCTACTACCATCACCAACAGAGTTAAGCATTTTAGTCATGTCTTTCACCTCCTCCTGATCTTTTTTCACATTACAGTCCAAACGCTGATGGCTCTCTCATTTGGGTGACACATCATATTTGGGAGGCATTATTAATAGTAAGATATAAGCAAAACAGTAAGTAAGGTAACAGACTTCTGTATCAGCAGGCAGCTACAACAATTTTATCAGCACCAACATTTAAATTAAAAGAAATTGTTACTTGGACACAGGCTGAAGTATAAACAGTGCTGTATGCAAAAAAAAAAATTGTGACATAATGTCCATGACTCACTGACATCTGTTTCAGAAGGCAAGGGCTCGCTATCAGCATCAAGATTCATATTTTGTTTATTTTCCTGCATCTTCAAAAACATCTGTCTCCAAACACCAGAGATCCTTCTCATACCCAGTGAAGAAGAGAGAGAAGCCCGCCAAAGCCTGCGTGTGTCCACCTTGACACTTACTGAAGAGGACATAGTAAAGCTATTGAAAATAAGCAGTTGGAATATCTGCTTAGATGAGCATTTTGTAAAATGTAGGTTCAAAAATGTCCACAATTTGGGGCTGGATTTAAAGTGTACCTGTCATTGTAAAAACTTTTTGTTATGTCCTCGGGACATGTCAAAAGTTGTTTCGGTCATGGCCCAAGTGTTCAGACTTTAAACAGTCAACAGAACGAGTGGGAAGAGAAAGAACTGCACTGTTACACGGTTCTTCATTCACATTGCCGTTGGACTCTGCTATCCGGAGTTCCGTCAACAATCCGGTCAGAAGGACGGGAGTTTAATGGTGAAAAAACAACAGTGCAAGCACTTTTTTTCTCCCCTGTAAAAATTACCGATTCACCGATGAACCCCATGCAAGTGAATGGGGTCCACCATGACCCGGTAGTAGCCGTTTGCATCAGACCCGTTTTAGGGTCCAATCAGCTTAAAAAAATAAATAAAAAGAGCTGATTGGACCCTTAAAGGGTTGGATGCAAACAGCCGTAAGAACATTGCCTAATCTATATCTATCTGATCAGAACTGTGACATAGACTTACATTGGTAGACGGTCTTGGTCACACAACACAGAGGTCACGCTGAGCTTTCACTTCTCCTGACTTGTTCTACCAATACTTTTTTTTAATTTTTTTATAAGACCGGTAGACATTAACAATACATTAAATTTTATATTTTATAGTTACTCAGGAATGGAAAAACAGAGCTAATTTCTTCCAAAAACAGCATCACTTCTGTCTTCAGGTGGTATTACAACTTAGCTACATTCACTTCTATTGAACTAAGCTGCAATAACACGCACAACCTGATTTTCTAATCCCGGATGACCCCTTTATTTATGGTTTTCAAAATTGTGAACATTTTTTGCACCGGTTGGAGTCTTCACTTGTTTCAGGAAAACCTCCCCTCACCATAAAAAATGGGATCTGGTCAAGACAACATTATAGAGCGATGAAAACACTAAGAGACAGCAAAGATTGTTGCACATTTTCAGGAAGTTACGATCACAGATAACTTCTCCAAATATCTAATACAGAGAAGAGCGGAGAGCTGTGTATAAGACTTGTGTGGCTGTCTAAGATCGTGTAAGGCGAGGTTCACACTGCATTTTATGTTTCTGTTTCACTCTTTCCCATTTAATGGGGTACTCTGGCCCCAAGACATCTCATTTAAGATGTCTGATCGCGGGAGTCCCGCCGCTGGGGACCCCCGCAATCTAGCATGCAGCACCCACCTGTAAGTACTGCTGGAAGCGCTGGAGGCTCTCAGTCTTATGCCTCCTGACCATGGGGATGGAGTATCGTGATGTCACAACTCCGCTCCCATGTGACATCATGATACTCCGCCCCCGTGTCACGCCCCACCCCCTGAATGCAAGTCTATGGGAGGGGGCGTGACAGCCGTCACGCCCCCTCCCATAGACTTGTATTGAGGGGGTGTGGTGTGACGTCACACGGGGGCGGAGTATCATGATGTCACAACCCCGCCCCGTGTGACATCACGCCCTGCCCCCTCATTGCAAGTCTATTGGAGTTATGACATCACAATACTCAGTCCCCGTGGTTGGGAGGCACCCAGCGCTTACCTCAGTACTTACAATTGGGTGCTGAATGCTAGATTGCGGGGGTCCCCAGCGGCAGGACCCCCGCGATCAGACATCTTATCCCCTATCCTTTGGAAAGGGGATAAGATGTCTTGGGGCCGGAGTACCCCTTTAAGTCTGTTTAACTGTGCTGTATACAAAAGTATAGTAGACTAAAGCAGAGTAGTAGGCTGTGCTATTGAAAAAAGCAAAACAAAACAAAAAACTTACTTTACATTCAGTCTTTTGTATTTTATCCTGTAAATCAAAGGAAAACAGAGTCTCCCGTGTGTTGTACAACAGAATCTGTTTCTTGGCATCCATTTATGTATACATTTTTATCATCTTCAAAAGCATAAAATGAATATGCCAAACATAAACAGAACTTAACCTTAGGGACACGTCACGTACATTCACAATGAAAAGTAATTGAACCTTGTTTTCATGGCATAAACTTTCGCTATGCCATGGAGACGTTAGTGTTGGGCGCCAATATTCGCATTTCGAATTTTTTCCGCATATTCGCATATTCTTTAACTTGTGGGCCAATTAGAATGATGCAAATACACTTGTCAGAGATTATCAACAACATCCCTAGCAACCAATAGGAATGTTGCCCACCCCCACACTGTTTTCTTCCACGAATATGCAAATATGCGAATATAACAAATACGCGAAATTCGTGAATATCGTCTATATATTCGCAAAATATCGCGAATTGGAATATAGCCAACGCCGCTCATCACTAGGAGACGTGTCAAAGTTTGATCGATCGGATCAGGGTGCTGAGACCTCTACTTAGGGCTTTTTGCCCCCCCCTTTGACTTCACCCATTGCCTCTGCCCTTTGACATGCCCCGATATACTACTGGGGTGACACACTGGAACAAACCTCCTGTTTGTTTGGTGATGGAGCGGCACTTGTCAGAAGCAATGCGCCGCACACACTTTCACAGACTTTAGAGAGGAACGCGGCATGTAGCGTCGCTGCGCTCCTCCAGTACACAGTAGTAAAGAATCTAAAATATTATGGTAGGCGGGGGGAATAGGGGTGGGGAGGGTTGGTGTTCATGCTCTGTCATGGACCTCAGAGTGGAGCGCATACGGTACTGGGTTGGGTGGTATTGTTGGAGGGAGGGTTAGTGGGTAGCGGGTGGGCGGTGGCGCTGTCAGGATGCTGGACCTGACATGTGTTATTGAGCCTGTCACTCAGAGAGGAGCGCTGCGGTGCTTCGCTCCTCTGACAGGCTGAAGACTACACATGACACTATTACTGTGCAGGGGTAGGGTTGAGTTGACTGTGAGTGGGTGGTTGTGACTTTGAATGCTGGCTAAATTTATTGTGGTGGGCAGAGCAGCACCCCCTCAAGAGGGTGCTCTAGGCGGCTGCCTATTTTGCCTAAAGCTAAAACAAAGGAAAGAGCTCCATAGTGTGATATTGTAAATAAATTAGGGAAATGAACACAAATTCAGGTGCTCACCCTCGGTGGTTGCACTGAACCATGTACAACGATGATATACGTAGTGGAGATGAAATGAATCTCAGATCCAGCAGCCGCTTCTGGGATGATACAGCAAACACCCAAAGACCTCCAAGGAAACCACAAGGATCAAGCAAGGAGCGTGGATCTCATGTAGCGCAAAAACGGTTTATTACCCACAATGCGATGCGTTTCGCGGAAGATCGCATCATCAGGCATGACTGATGAAGCGGTCTTATGCGAAACACGTTGCATTGTGGGTAATAAACCGTTTTTACTCTACATGAGATCCACGCGCCTTGCTTGATCTTGTGGTTTCCTTTGAGGTCTTTGTGTATTTTGCCTATAGGCAGAGCCGGCCCTGCCCCCACTGTTCGATAGCACAATGCCGGAGAAGCATTCAGCTAAACGCGTCTTTTCCCATCTCTCTCCTCAATGCAGGAGACAGGTTTGATAATAAGTCTATGGAGTCGATCCCTGCAGTGAGGAGCGATGAAGGGAGAGACAGGGAGAGACAAGCCGAGCTGAGTGCTTCTTCCCGCTTGTTCTAGCGATCGTTGGGAGCCTCAGCACCCAGACCCTGACTGATCAAAATTTTTGGAATGTCTCTATCCTTTTCTTTTTTATTTCTTAGTAATACTTTATATTTCATAACTTGCAGATTCCTCTTTTGTATTATTTCCTTAGAAGTAGGGGATGTTGCACATTTCTGGAAGTGACCAAGTTACTTCCTGATGTGTCCGATACAGACGTTGAGAGTTGTATCTCCTTGTATCAGGATTCGGCAGGTACAGTAAGTTATTATTCATTATTTATAAGCTCATAGAACTTTATTATATTTATCTACATTATCAGGCAAAGTAATAGAAGGAAAAACTGAAGAGATGAAACTATAGAACAAGACGGCTATAATAGGGTAAAGAAAGGAGAACTTTTTGTTTCCTTGTTACATCAAAAAGAGAATCCCACCCCCCCCCTCCTTCGTGACTTTTTTGTAGCAAATTCATAGCAGTATGATTATTTAAGCTTTGTACATACATTTTATTGAATAAAATCGAAGAATGGTTTTAATTAAAAAGCTTTGACAGGTTTACTTTATGCAGCATGTCAGTCTTATAATACACTACAAGCTGCTGGATGCCATTCAGTGCACAATGTGCCAGACAAGCTCTCTGATGGCTCGGCCTGAAGCCCTTCTCTCTGTTCTCCAGGGTGTTCATCTAAACTGATATCTTTACAGAGTTTATTTTATTTTTTTATTTGTATTTGTTTTAACACTGTCATTCTAATATCTTTTTCTTACAAAACAATAAATTAGAATGATCAGCTCATCTTGATTTATAACATGCTGCCTGCAGATCTGATGGTAGGTTAACATGCCAGGTTCCATTCAAATGGTCACTGTTGTTTCAAACAACTTTCTTTTATTTAATGAGATTCCTAACATATTTTTAAATCACTTTATTTACCAAAAATTATTCCTTGCCCCCACAGGAAACTGCTGAAAAGTTGTGTTACTTCCTTGCAAACAGTCCACTGCTATTGTTATGGGAAAAACACTTCAGCAAAAGAGGTTACATGAAGTGGGGGTGGGGCTTAGCATGTGCTCTGTGCTGGATAGAGGAGACATAGAGAAAGACTGTTCACCTGTATCTGTGAGTGTTCAGCATAACTGCATGCAAGGCGACTGAAGGCTTCCCTCCTATCTCAGCAGCTTTAGAGCTTAGTGTAACTCTTTCCTTGCTTTGCTGCTGCATAGCCAGTGCATAGTATATCCTTCTCCCCTCACATGCCTTCTATTGTAGTGTACTCTACACATCATCTCCCAGCACTGTGCCAACATGTTCAGTGCTTAGGGTGAACTATTCCTTACTGTCCTGCTGTTTTCATGTCTGCTCACAAAGTACCTTGCAAAAACTCAGGGCATCAGCAGCCCCTTCTCCCCCACAGGCTATGAACAATAGGATCCTATGTAAGTAACTAGCCCAGTGCAGTGCAGACTTTTAGTTTAATGGACTTTCACTAGCACTTTGATGCACAGCAAAGAGAAATATGTGATGAATGGGGCTGTGATTGTTCGTGCTGTGATTGATTAGAGAAGTAAGGGAAGAAGTAACTATGTGTATACTTCAGGCAAACAGATCACAACTGGTACCATCCCCCCTAAAGTGAAGAAAATAAGAAATAGCTGTACACCATGAAGGGGGCTCTCAGAGGCCCAATAATGACAGTGAGAACACTAAATTTACTTAGAGGCCTTTTCAAAAATGAAAGAAGCGATCTGATTGGTTGCTATGGGCAACTCAGCAACTTTTCCTCTAGGCAGGTTAAACTGGATTAAAGGAGTACTCCACTGCTCAGCGTTTGGAACAAACTTTTCCGAATGCTGAGCAGTGGAGTACCCCTTTAACTTGATGTAAAACATATCTGGATCGATGCCACCATTCCGGAGATACCGGTGTATTGATCTCTGTTTCTAATATATAAATGTAATTTTTTGCGCAATGGAGGCATACCCAGCACCCCAGCCTCCATTCTCTCTGTACCTATACATTCGTCCACCTCGTGAATATTTATGAACCCCTTTGTCCATGTGAGCGAGGTGGGCAGGTATATAGGAGCAGAGAGGACAAATGCAGAGTATGCCGGGTCCGGCCTCTAGTGTGCAAAGGACGACATTTACATATTAGCAACGGAGGCTAATACACCCTGGACCTCGGGAACGGCAGCACCGATCCCGGTAGGTTGCACATCATTTTAATCCAGTTAAGCAGAACTATAACCCTGTGTATTGGGTTTAATGTGGGTGAACCAGCTTCACCAATCATACTCCTTTACTAATAAGAATAAATGGTATGTGAGCAGAATATACAGTTACTCGAGGTTCCCACTGCGGAATCTCCGGGCAGAAAATTTCCGCCCGGAGATTCCGAGTGCGGCCAGCTAGGAACGTGCGGACACTGCAGTCTCCAATAGACTGCAATGTGTTCCTCAAGTATTTCCACCTGAAGAATGAGCAACGCCATTTTTCAGGTGGAAATTTCCAAGCGGATTTTCCGTTCCCAAATTCCGCTTCACAAATTCCGAAGTGTGAATTTGTGAACGGAAACCCCATTCACTATACTATACATTTTAGCAAGTGGAATTTCAAAGCGGAATTGCAGGCGGAAATTCCATAGTGGGAACCCAGCCTGATTATTACATTATTGGGGTAATAAAAATAGAACAATTTGTATTAATATCAGTAACATGTTATATTGTCTATTTTGCACATCTTGCAGGATTTTTTGTTTTAGCAACAGCCAAACCTCATACGGAATGGACGCTGTGAAGCCGGTTTATTTTCTCCTCATCTGTCAAGGTAAATAGTCTCACAATTACAGAATTATCCCATAGATTGCCATGGAACAATGTAACCATTATTATGCTTAATTTACTGGCCTTTGACTGAGGCCTTAAAGGGGTACTCCGCTGCTCAGCGTTTGGAACAAACTGTTCCAAACTCTGGAGCCAGCACCGGG